>NW_013562814.1:0-14847 GCF_000968595.1 Rasamsonia emersonii CBS 393.64 | reverse complement strand
CCCCCCCCCCCCCCACCCAATCCTTCCAGCCTATTCTTCCTTCTTTTTTATTCCAGCTTTTTGCTGACCGTGATTTAGATACTTCATTTCCCACCATCAGGCGAAGGCGTTCGAATCCGTCTTTGGTGGTGTGACCTGTCTGCCGGGATGTTTCTCCATGTACCGGATCAAGGCGCCCAAGGGAGGCCAGAACTACTGGGTCCCGATCTTGGCTAACCCCGACATTGTGGAGCACTACTCGGAGAATGTGGTCGACACGCTGCACAAGAAGAACCTGCTTCTGCTGGGTGAGGATCGGTACCTGACGACCCTCATGCTCAAGACGTTCCCCAAGCGGAAGCAGGTCTTCGTGCCGCAGGCGGTCTGTAAGACCACCGTGCCGGACAAGTTCAAGGTGCTTCTCTCGCAGCGTCGTCGGTGGATCAACAGTACCGTCCACAACCTCTTCGAACTGGTGCTGGTGCGGGATCTGTGCGGCACGTTTTGCTTCAGCATGCAGTTTGTCGTTTTCATCGAGCTCGTTGGCACGCTGGTCTTGCCCGCGGCTATCAGTTTCACCTTCTATGTCGTGATTATCTCCATTATCCGACAGCCGGTCCAAGTCATTCCGCTGGTGCTTCTGGCCCTCATCCTTGGTCTGCCCGGTGTGTTGATAGTCGTGACGGCCCATCGGTTGGTCTATGTCGTGTGGATGTTGATCTACTTGGTCTCGTTGCCCATCTGGAACTTTGTCCTCCCGACGTACGCCTACTGGAAATTTGACGATTTCACATGGGGTGACACGCGGCAGACGACAGGAGACAAGGCGAGTAAGGGAGGTCATGGTGATGGTGAGGGTGAATTCGATAGCAGCAAGATTACCATGAAGCGATGGCGTGACTTTGAAAGGGGTACGTACGGGACGAGTCCTCTCTCATCTGCTTTTCATTTTTTTTTTTTGAAACCGCTTTACTGACACCCTTTTCTCTGTGCAGAACGACGTCTCAAGAACAATGCGGCGCAGTGGTCGCAGCAACCCACGTCCGGTGGCGGGTATCCGTCATATCAGGGCGGTTACGAGGGCTATTCGGACTACTAGTCGAGAACCTCTTCCTCGCGCCGTTTTCTTGTATCTTTTCTGGACATATCCTTTATATCATCTTTTCTTGATATGATATTGCATGTCTGGTACCATTTTGTATCTTTTGTCGCGGAATGCTGGGAGTGTGCTAACCAAAACAAAAATCTATCACGGGCGGAGTTTCTTCTTTGATGACGGACTGTCGTGCTTGCAAGAGCGTATCTGAAGACAGCCTTTTTATCCTGTTTTTGCTTGGGGACATATTATTTGTTGGGCATTTTATTTTTATTTTTTTCCCTTTCCGATTCGACTCGACGTTGATGTCTAATATTGCCCCCCTTCGTGTTTCCCTTCGTATTCTTTTTTCCGCTGTACATCTCTTGTGATGAACATTGGTATCTAGCTCCAGCACCCTAATATATTGTATCATTGCATGCCTTAGACTATGTCTAGTAGACTAGATATCAGTCAATGCAATCTCCATGATACGCCACAGGTCTCTCGGGGTCCCCGATGTCAACGTTGCAAGCATCCTGCCCCATATTGCTTTTTTGCTGTCCTCTTTGTGACTTGTCACATGGAGCTGTCGTCTGAGAATTGCTCCCATTGGCTGAGCCTGGCAGCACAGCTGGCGGCCATTCCGTTTCGATCGCCGGCTGCAGGCGCGATGGAGCATTTGCGTCTGGAGGAGGTGAAGCTATGACTTCTGCGATCATCGTGATACAATTTTTATCAGTTGTTATTTTTTCCGAGACAACGGCCTTGGCATCGATCCTGCTTGTTCTTTCCGGCATGCCCATCTGTACTCCAAACTGGCAGGCGGTCGCTGCTCTGGTCCCCGGCATAGGAAACCGCTTCCACCTGGGGTTGGCTTGGTGCGTGCACCTGCCTAGAGGGGTTAGGAGGCAGCGTGCCAGCAGGGAATACCATGCCAGATCCTCGTCCGGCGTAATTAGTATTATTAGTTCGATTCTTCTGCTGCTTCGAGTCTTCGTCTGCCCGACAGCGCATCTCCAGCCCTCCAGAGCGGAGACGGGCGTTGAAGGTTATTTGGCGACCGATCTTCCCCACTCGTGACCGCCCGAGATCCATCCATCAACTCCCTTCCCCCATATCTGCCCGCATGACAGATATCAGCTCCCCTATCTCTCGGCAGTACTCTTGGACAGGGGATCATTACGACCGGGCCCGGCTCTCGATGCTCCGTCTGCATTGGAATTTATTTATTTATGGAGTATCTCCTGGCTCTTCCCGCCCTCCCTGCCTGTGACTGCATCGGGATTCGCTGCGCGCTCGCACCCTTGACCTCGCGTCCACTGGAGCCATTAATCCCCTCGAGGCCTTCCTGGACCCTGCGCCATCTGATCCGTCAGAAATTTCTGTCTGGCGATTGGATTATTCCTGGTCGGTCTTTTCTCTCCGTCGCCGTGTCCATCGCCAGCCCGCTGTCAGCCGCACTCTGCATCTCGCCCATTTCTGCAGTAATTTATTTACATTTCTCATCTCTCCTCGCTACAGACTCTGTAAGTCGCCATGAATAATCGTGCTGCACTGTCTCGATGCCCCTCTGAACCCAGACCATTACATTGTTCCCCCCCACATGCGTCCCGCCGGCAGCCGTCATTACTCGCTGTCCGTCTGCCCCGCGCGGAGGGAGAAGCTGCTCGACAGCGGGCAGGCTATCGGAGCATGGGACACCGACGCCGCGTTCCAGCTAAGACGCCCGTCAGCGACTGTCGCTTACCGCTATGATATCCCCGAATCGTTCGTATCGTATTGTTTCATTTCTTATTTGCTTTTCCTGACCAGACTGGCCTTTCACATGGGATTCCCCTTCACCTTACGTTCCCTCGAATGAGCGGTGATACGACAATGCGGCTGGTGTTATTTGTTTTTCTTCTAGATGGATCTTGAGCTAATGATATCGTCTTGCACTTAGTCTTCGTTGCCTGCTTCCAGGAATTGCGCGGGGGATAATCCTCGCTCCTTGTCGACGTACCCTGACAGCTTCCGTGCAGGCTGGCTGAGTCGATCAAGCATCACACTGACCGCCTCATAACCCGGCCATCCTCCCTACGTTATTGGGCTGCCTCTGAACGCTTAGGGTCAGCGTTGTACGACAACCTGCCCAGGCCTGCTGCTGCGTGCTCTTACCGAAGCTGCTCTCGAGAGGTTCGATTGGAGCTTGTAGTGGCATACCGCGTATCTTGGGAGCCTTGACCTGGCCTCTGTCGTCCATTCGACACCAGCACAAAAAGCTCCCTCTGATCGGTCCCGATCGGATTTCATTCGTGACTCGCTAACGCAGGGAATCCACTGCATCGGGGCATAGCTTGTGGAGGCAGCCGTAGCTGCAGCGGATGCCAATTAACTGAAGTGGCAGGATCCCTGTTCACGATCGTCAGTGTGTCGCCCCACTCGGATTATTCTACGCTCTAAAAGTCCTTGGCCGAGAACATCGTGGTTGGATCGGGCCGTTATTTGGAGTCGGCAACCAGCAGCAATAATATCTGGATTCTGGCCGCCGCTGTTGGGTCTACCAGAAACATTCCGGGATCAAGATCCGCCTGTCTCGTGCTTGACCCCAGCACGCGGTGAACTCTTTTCTGGAAGAAAAAAGAAACGTAGGGGTACAATGGAGCGTTGTGTCTGGGGCCGATCGAACCGAACGGTGATGGGGAGAGCGTGAATCGAGGATCTGTCCCGGTTTAGCCTTCCACATATCCGATCTACAATTCCACTCTACTTTGATATTACACAGAAACTGTGGTCAGCATCGAATCGTCTGCGAAGAGGTCTTTCCATTGTGCCGTTGCAAATGACGGAGTCGTTAGGATCGGGTTTTGACCGCATTCGTGCGGCTCTCATGTCACCCACGAATATTGAATCTCACATACCATCTTCGCCTTCTACAGGACGCTCCCCGGACAACTCAGAACCCGTGGATGAAATCCCGTTTGGTGCGAATACTCCGGACTCGTCCGAGCCACCGGAGATGGGACCGAGCACCCATATTATACATGGCACGCTCGATGAAGCGCCACGTTTCGCAGTCCCACACGGTACATACGTCACTACGCCGCAAGAGGTGGACTCGTCAGTCACTGGAGCTCCTATGGCTGCATCAGCGGAGCGGTTTGGCTCCGATTCGGAGATGGCTGAGGGCCCCGAACTAGGACAAGCCGCCGGGTTCACTGTCTACATGAACGGTAGTGCCGATCTGGAATCTTTTCTGGCCCATCTGGCTCAAAGCACGCATGGTGGGAACAACGTTGCTATATCTGACGATACAGAAAATGAAAATGGCGGCGGACTCATTCAGGATTGTGATTCCCTGATTTATGATACGCCGTCACCTTTCGTCGACTCGGAGGATGACGGCAGCGACCCTGATGACACGAGGAAGTTCTATTTAGGAGACGACGATTACGATATGGATGAGGCAAGATGGTTTCACGACAGGCTGCAGATGGACAATCGCGATGCTTACCGACACGTTGGCTATCAGCCAATGTTCCAACGCTCCGACCTATCGGGGTTTCCGATGCCTGCGGGTTCGGGCAACCAAAACTCTTTTGAATCTGAGGAGCTAAGTGATGATACTCACTGGGGAGCTCCAATGCCAGGATCGAGTAAGACAACTTCCCCCCTCCCGCTTGTCAACCTATAGCTCGCTGACATGGTGGATTGTCTAGCTCATGAACGGAACCTCACAGTCGAGCAGTTCATTCGGCAATGGCTCGCTCGAACCTCCATCAGCTCGCTGAAAAGTTTGATGCGACTTCAGGTTCCTCGCCCGTCACTCGAGGCAACAAACGTTGCGAATTGGATTCGTCCGGAGAAGATTGTTCGCCCTCCAGACTACCCACATGACTTTTACGACATTCAACAAATCCCCTGGCGGGAGAAGTTGCAAGTTGATCGGGCCGATGCGCGGGCGTTACGTGACGCGTGGTATACGTCGTATCATAATCTGGAATACACGCCGCGGGGGGTTCGTACCCATGACCATTTCGTACCCATGACCATAATCCTTCTGACCATGCTAACCTGGACGTATGCTAGTTCGAAAACAAACTCCCTCGTGAAGAATTCTATTTTCGAGAAGAGGCCATGTACACGCGATGTCGAGCCACGATCGAGCATTTTCAACTTCGAAACTTGATGTCCGTCACGTCACATAATACCGTCCAGTTTTCTCACGAATCGAAACTGTATTCGTGGATTCCGGCCTATAACCATCTGACGTGTCTGATCGACCTATCGAGACCGTCACCAGAAACGGGGTTCCAAGGTCCGGTGAAGGTCTCCACCATGAAGTCCAGATTCGGCGTTTCTATTGCCGGTGGATTCTGCGGGGAGTATTGCATGCATGTGGAGGGCACGCAAGAGCCAAACGTCCAAGGCTTCGTCACGAGAGATTTCAACGGGATCACAAACCATATTGAAATCATCCGGCACCGCACAAATCGATCTCCAATGGCGGTCTTTGCATCGAATGACAAACACATTCGCATCCTGGACTGCGAGACCAACACTTTTGTCGCGGAGCACGCTCTGTCTCGTGCCATCAACTGTTCGGACACCTCCCCCGATGGCCGGCTTCGCGTCGTTATTGGCGACTCTCCCGACGCATGGGTCATCGAGGCGGAGACAGGCCGGCCGATCCAGCCGCTGCGGGGCCATAGAGATTTCGGGTTTGCGTGTGCCTGGTCTCCGGATATGCTGCACATTGCGACGAGCAACCAGGACAAGACGGTGAACATCTGGGATGTGCGGACGTGGCGTATTCTAGAGACGATCGATTCCGATGTGGCAGGCTACCGGTCTTTGCGGTTCTCGCCGGTTGGCGGGGGCCCTCGTACGCTTCTCATGTGCGAGCCAGCGGACCGGATCTCCATCGTCAACGCCCAGACGTATCAGACTCGGCAGGTCCATGACTTTTTCGGGGAGATTGGCGGCGCCGACTACACGCCTGATGGCAGCTCGATCTGGGTTGCCAACACGGATGAGGTGTTTGGAGGGTTCATGGAGTTTGAACGGCGGCAGTGGGGTCAGCAGTTTGGCTTACCATTTGCCGCGACAGTGGCTGCCAAGCGGCCGTTGGACGAGGGGCGGCCTGTCTATAGTCGGGATTTGCCTCACGAGTGGATGAGTGAGGCTGCGTTGGAAGAGGACGAGCGCTGTGTTCTCAGTGCGTCTGAAAGACGGCTCCGATTTCTTCGAGGTCTTAGCGACGAGGCGCATGATAATCTTCTCCTTTAGCTTGGATTCTCCGGAGACTTGGATGGAGACTTTGATTCTCTGGAGACTTTGATTCTCCTGTGTCTAATATTTCGGATATCCATTCACTGGGCGTTTTGGTTTTTCAATGGTTCGGAGTGTCACTTGCATATCATTTGCATAAGACTCCTTTTGTGGTTCAGCTGGCGAGAGCCTCAGCCTAGGATCTCTTAGGAAAAGCCATGTGCAGTCTGCGTAACTTCGCAGCAAATTAATTCAGGAATAGATAATTCGACTGTACTACTCGAAGCCAAATATATACTCTATTGGAGGATATTAAGTTGAAAGTTGCCTTTAGCAGGCAGACATAGAATTTAATTACCTTTCCAGCATACTTTGATTACCTTCTCCTCTACAATATATACTTCATACACTGCTACTGCTACTTACGGTAACTAAATTACCGTGTATGTATGTACAGTACAGTACTTAATTTTCACCAGCGGTCCTGGGACGGGACGGGACGGGACTAGGTATTTATTATTTAAGGGGCATCACCCCTGTCATATGCTGATTACCTTCGACATTACCTAGGTAGCATTGCAATTACAATTGCAAACAAAACAAAACAAAACAAAACAACTACAGTTCTGCAGAAGACTTGCTGAGTGAGTTCGTTTATTTCCATAACTTAAGTGCATCTGTCTGACTCTTATTTATATAAATATTTACATGATCGACTTCCTTTTGCAAAGACTTCTACTCTGTAGAGCTGGTGGTTCCGGCAACAGCAACAGCGCTGTATACAGTTCGAAGGTCACGAACCTTGACTCCCTTTTTTTAATACTGGGCATTGTTGTTGTTGTGATTTCTATTTCTATATAAGAGGACAAAAAAAACAAGCCCTACATACAGTACACTCATTACATGTATGTATACACATACACGGATTAGCCTTACCAGGTACAGTACAGTCTTTTGTTTTATTTATTTTATTTTTTTTTAAAAAACATTAATTTATGTATGCTAGTTATTAGTCGATTTGATTTGTCTGCACAATCAATCCTGATAAATCTGCAAATGTGTCTGTGTATCTGTGTGTTGTGTTGTGTCTGCCTGAAACTGATGTCCTCAGGAGGAGGAAGAAGGAGGTCTTATTTATATACAAGAGGAAAGAAGGAGAGTTCTCTTGTGTATAAATGTAGGTGCATATGTGTAGATATGTACAGTATGTAGATACATATATCCATACAGGACCACCGTTCTGATTCCGATGGCTTCGCTGAGTCCGCCAAACAGGGATATGCGTGATATCTTCACTACGTTCTTTAATGCTGGTGGGTGGTCGACGAAGGGATTGTCTGTCTGTGTTGGTTTACGGGGGTTTGCGGTCGTGTTCCTTGGTAGGTATTATTTATTCACCCTTGACCTACTTGCCCTGACGCTTCGCTGACACTAGCCAGGCGCTGATGGTGCCATCCATGTAAGAATAACTTTGAGAAGAACACCCTTCAATCCTCTACAGTATATGTATGATCGCTAACCTTCCCTAGGTGGCCGAAGAAGTAGGAAACAGCACCCTAAACGTCCCCCGCTCACTAATCGTCTCCATCCCTCTCAACGGATGCCTCGGATTCGCAATTCTGATCGTCTTCCTGCTCTGCGCTGACGATCTGCAGGCCGTTCTCGAGAGCGGGTCAGCGTTCCCATTCATCGAGATTATAGTCAAAACGCCTAGGCAGCACCGGCGCAGCGACGACACTTGCAACCCGGGTCACTATCCTAAATCTGTGCTCTTGTCTGGCTATATTGTCTGCTGGGGGCCGGATGATTTTGTCTTTTTCAAGAGACCAGGTTGTGCCGGGCTGGCGACAGCTTCTGAAGGTAAGTAAAGCTTCCCGCCGTTCAACCATAAGGTATATGCCGCCCTGATTGTTCTTCCAGGTCAACCGGCGTACATCGATCCCGACTAACTCCACCTATCTTCTCGTCGTCATCGGTGTGCTTCTCTCATTGATCAATATGGGAACCTCGACAATCCTGAATAACATCTTATCGCTGGGCCTTGAGGCGCTCTATTTCTCCTACCTGATGGCTCTTTCTCTCCTCCTCTATCGCCGGTGGAGAGGACAGATCGCAGAGCCACGGGACGTCGCCGCCAATAAACCCGCCAAAGACACTCGTACTCCATATATTTGGGGCCCCTATCGAGTAAAAGGCTGGCTGGGGATTGCTAATAACATCTTCGCCATCATGTATTCCGTCCTACTATTTTCTTTGGTTTCTGGCCGGAAGTGTCCCCGACGACAGCCAGTAATATGAAGTGGAGCGTGGTGGAGATTAGCGTCGTTGCAATCGGAAGCATCGTGTATTATATTGGCTGGGCACGGAGGCAGTATCAGGGTCCGATCGTGGAGGTCGAAGTTGCTAACTGATGGAAATGATATCTGGAAGCGCGTCGATAGTAATGCTGGGTAAGGCCTTTTTTTTTGATAAGTTCAATAAGCTCGCTCTTTGAGGTTATCGTCGCGATGAACGATAGATAGTCTTTAGACGCGTATTAATGGCGCCAGATTGACCAAGTTGACTGGTGAGAGTGCCTTCGCATCGATTGTGGCGTTGGAAAGTGGAGTGTGTAGGCGAAGGCGCTGGAAAACATCAGTATGATGGGTCGCCAGATGTTACCCTGCATTTTATTTGTGATACAACGGGAGATGTAGTCATTGAGTGGCTGAACGTCATTTTCAATTGCAGCCATGCTGCGTTGAGGTCTTTTCAAATGGCCCTATCCATATACAGCGTATGTACTTGTATGTGTCGATGTCCATCTAGCACAGAGTATCAGTTAACATCCCCCTTGTGATAAATCAAGACCGCATCGCGATACGTCGACCTATCGTCCTCGCCATACTGATACAACGTCTTCTTGGTGAACTTACGCTATTTGATCTTTTTTGACTACACATTTTCCATTTTCAGCAATTTATTTGGCTTCCACACCTTTGAAATCTTTCAGTTCGCCTGCAGCAGCATTGCTGGGTCAACACTGTAGACTTATCAAAACAAGAGAAGAAAGATGACTCAGTCGAGGGCAATGTGATCCATGATGTAGAAGTGTTCGTACACACAAGCGCAATCAACACTAGTTGTTCACTAGCAGAAATGGAAATATGTTCTTTCTTCTCGAGGTCAATTGACATCTGCGTGGTTTGTTTTGCAGAGGTAATTTTCTCCTGCTGTCGTCTGCTGAAAATAGCGAATAACGGAATGGAACGGCAGCTTTTCAGCGCATTCTCGCTGTAGGGCCAGGTCCAAAAGTTTTGTACGACGGAGCGCCTTCAGAGACTTGAAGCACTTGTGTGGAATCAGGGAGGTGATGTAGAAAGGGCTCGTATGTGTATGCTGGACCGAGCAGGGTTTTGCTTCGAGCGGAACACCGGATAATACAGTTGGTTTTTCCATTGACCATGATCCAGATTGTAGGCTCTTGGGGCACTCGTGACCCACGAACTTAACCCAGGGCGGCGTCTTGTATGTATGTACTGTACATACATGTATGTACAGTTCGAGCCGGACTCTTTTCGTGAACACGAACAGCGATTGATGTTCCGAGAAGGCTGGAAACATTGCGTTATCGCTCGTGCGGACGTGAGAACAATGTACTTGGTAATACATGCTTCTGGCGTTTTTGACCTTCATGGTATGCTGTGCGCAATGGTCACCGCATTTTGCAGTCGTCCTTCACACGTCTTCAATGAGTCGATTGATTCCGTCGTCAATGTCATCCGGCTCGTCGTCTCGTTCTTCGCAGAGGCGTTTCAAGAGCCGTTCTTTTGTCGAGTTGACGTGATGTCGCCGTTCAGTGGTAGAGCTGTATTCCTCTGCTGAACGCTGCCGTTGGATGGGTTGTCTGTCCCATTGAGATGGTCCAGGTTGTTGGACCCGATAACAACGGAGATGAAATCCACCATACGCTCACTGCGCCACGAGGAGCATAGCAGGGTCTTAAAGGCCAGGTATCCAATCCATGCGTCTGTGGTAGCTGAGCCTATATATTGTATGAGGAGCATGGCAGAGTCTTGGAGGTCAGATTCCATCTAGGAGGCTCTAGACGAATAGCACAAGTCGGTGGCAAGAAACCAATAGTCGACCCGGTTGAACTCCGGGTGTTCCTTAGAGCGATGTCTGTTTCTATACCATGCCTTTACCGGTGGAGCCTTCGGCTGCTCTGCAATGTTGGTGAGGACTTTTTGAACTTCAGAGTCCTCATCTGGCTGATAATCAAATGAACTATCCTTGTCTGCCGAAGTAGTCTGGATTGAATCATTATCCGAAGTCCGAAACCGTAAGGTCCAGCTTCTCAATTTCTGCCCTTTTTTTTTCGGCTTCTTCGAATACGGGCTTCGAAACTGGTATTGTACTCGCGGGTGGCATTGGAAAATCTTTCAAAGGCCTCTTCTGCCAGTTGCTGATAGACGTTGGTGGATGCGCCCTGGTATGGCCAGATCAGATTGGGCTTGAGACGGGCTCCTGTCTTGTTGACGATGGAATAGGTGACGCGATGCTGCTGCCGGTCCGTCTTGTCCTCCCTGACTTAGAGAAAGGTGCTTTCTTTTGTAATGTGCTTGTGGTTCTTAGGGGACGTTATCGGTCGGTACCGCAACTGGAACCATGTGAAAGTAGCCTAGTTTTCTGCGGTTCTACTGAGCTAATTTGGGAGGTCTTGGGACGTTGAAAGGCGGGAGGCGATTGGCGTCCAGGAACCATCGGAATTGGAGCTTGATAAAGTGAAAAGACTGTCTGGCGTCATCTATGTTATTATGTGAGTCCCTGAAATGTTCGTCCACAATAGGTACTGGTCGACCCTTGTCGCGAATGTGTAGCGTCTGGGGCTGAACATTGAGGTATATCCAGAAGAGGATGGTATTTGCGTTTCGACGGTGTCTCCGTATGAATGGCCTTGTCTACCAGCTCGGACAAAGTCTTCAGATCGTCTTGAGAATGCGTGTTCAGGTTGTCGATGAATCCTTCTGTGATTGCATGTGTTTAATGAACAGTGTTTTTTTTTTCTGCTTTCTGCCCTTTTTGATTTGTAGATGATACCACGTCAATGTCTCACCCGCGAAAGGGCCAGCATTGACAGCCAGCCGTCTCTCACCGGCAGCGCCTGTTTTTGAAAATTCTGTCGACGGTTCTCGTTGAACCGGCTGGCTATCGTACGCCGCAGATGGCCCCGTTAGAGGTGAAGTCGGCTGGCCAGAGATTGCCTCGGTCCTGCTTCGTAAAGGTTTTGATGATGACGTACAGCCAAGCATCTGATAGCTCGGTGTAAGGAGGTGGAAAAGAAACCGGCCGATGGAACCCGAAGGGATTCAACGAGGAAAAAGGCATTAAAGGCCGCTCTGTCAGGATGACCTGGCTTTGTGGTCATCGGTTCGGGGGCCCGTCTCCGTTGTTCCAGGTGAGTGTGCTGAAATCCGTAAGGTCGGAGCCAGGCAGATCGATCATTCTTGAAGGTTATCGCTGTTTGCTTGATGTGGTCTAGCAGCCTGTTCTGCCTCTTCCGGTTGAAGAGAGTGGTTTTCGAGGAGAGGCAGGAAAAAAACAATCCCCGCCCGCATAATTGATGCCTCGTTGTATTATCTTTATCTTTTTGTTTTTCTCTTTTCTTTTCTTTGTTCTATTCTTTCTTTTTCCTTTTTTCTTTTTTTCTTTCCTGATTCGGAATTTGGGATACGCGTTAGCATTACTCGATTCGGAAATAGATTCTGAGGAAAAAAGATCATCTTCAAATACGACGTCGCTTGTCTGGAAGACGGCGTCCTTCTCTGCGTCCCAAATGCGATAATCGAGTTGCCAATGAATCAAAGAACGTTTTTTTTTTCGCTTCTAGGCGACAGCTTCGTTTTGGGCTTGAGTTTTCTCATATCAGGTTGATTGATCTTGAAGTGTTGAAAACTGATCTTTTCCAAGAGCTTTGGTAACAAAGACCATTAGTTAACGTCCTGCTCTGTAGGAGTATTGAATATAATCGAATCGAACAGAGCAGAATGTTACCACCGTCTTCTTTCTAATGCAGGGCAATTTAATTTGCCTTGTTCTCGCGTGATATTGCGGATATTTTTTTTTCCCTCTTCAGATGGCTCCTTGGTTACCGCCATTGGTGATGGTTCATTTTGAGAGAACATCTTGTCGGTACTCTGGAGTATGTACAGCACAAAAAAAGAATGTCGGGTGCTCGAGGTATGCTTCCTTAGCTGCTAGAGCCTGTGTAATGTATTCTGATTAGATCGAATACGAATGCTCGTTGCAAGTGCGAAGGCGTAGCCTGATGTTAATTAGAATATTTCTGATTGAACGCTGGCTCAGTCTGCGTAGGCGTTTGTTTGCGTCGGAGTTGTTTTTAGCGTCCATCTGCGAGAATTGGCGTGTGTGCCTACAGCACGACCGTGACAAGGTTGTTGTATCGCCGAATGCCGATGATGACGTGCGGAAGATCAAGGAACATGCCCGCGATAAAGACAATTGTTGTTCGTTCCTCTGGTGTATTCTGCCTGAAAAGCACACCGCGAAGGGCCACCGCGATCAAACTCTCCATTAAAGACAAACATGTCAATTGTGAGGATATATCCTGATTGGAGGCTGATATCCTAGGCCTAATTCTTCTGGATAGTGGAAGAGATTGAGAGGTAGCGGGCGAAGACTCGTCAAGCTGAGGTGACGCTGAGGTGACTACCTGGCCGTTAACCGGAGAATATCCGTCCAGCTCGGACGAGAAAGCATCTCCTGTGTAGATGGAGCGAGTATGCTTAGAGTTCATCTCTCTTGGCCAGTGGGATTGGTCATCGAAGTATGATCAGGCGAGACGAGATCGCCTGAAACACTGTAGCCGGACACAGCCGTCGTGTAACTAAGTTTCGCCGTTCAAAGTTGTTGGAACAATCTGGCTGACTTCTCGCTTGACTTATGTCCGGACCGTCTTGCTGCGATGCTTCTTGATGTGACGTCCCTAGAAGGACGTGCGGTGACAAGAAGACTGGATAGTACGGAATACAATTGTGGATGTTGTTTGTGGTTTTTAGGCGGCACGTTATCTGTGGGTATACCGATTGGGACCATTGGATGGTGTCCAGGCTTTCGACGGTTATACGGTGGCATCGCTAGGGGGCGGACATCACGGAAGTGTTCGTCGAAGATAAGGATTGGTCGTCCCTCTTCTCGAATGCTGAATGTCTGCGGTCGAACGTTGAGAAGGTCGTGGCGTTTCTGCCCTTCGTGGTAAGCAGTCCTATGTTTGCCTCTGTGGCCTGATGTAAAACGTTCTGTAGTCTGCTTCGCGGGATCTGAGAGACTATTCGAAACTTCATACGTCGCAGTGGAGTACAACTCGCAACGGTGTCTTTGAATTAAAGATGTCTCGTATGTCTCCTGCGAAATCTTTGTCCTTGTTCTCATCTCCATCTCCATCTTTGTCTTCATTTGCCCCGAGGAGACGAGCGCCATCCTTGAAGGGATCGGGCTAGCTTGGAGAAGCGTTGGTCTTTTTGTTCTCATTCGATTGAGTAGTCTTTAGTATCGCTGCCTTTCCAATATCTAGCTTGACAAAACCGTCAATCCAGCATACGCTCGTCCTGAAGGCCGCCTTTCCTCCTTGTATCGGGGCAGGCGTACCGAATGATACCTGTGAGGAAATTGACTAAAGTTGGATATCCGAGTCACTGATCCTTGGAGACTTTTTTGGGTAAGGTGGATAGTTCCATTGATTTTTGTGTAAGATACGGCGAAACACGCGCGCAGCAGCCGAGCAAGAGGTAAATTGTGGCCATTCTGGTTATCCGAATGTAGAAAGGGCTGCAACAGCTGACCGAACAACAAAGGATGTTGATATATCATATCCAATCAACGATGCATCGTCTTGCATTGTCGACATCGAGCGATAGAGCGGAGTGGATTGTCTGTATTTGACTCTGCCAACAACACGAGCCTTTTCCGGGTTTGCATGTCTTCGATAATAGTGTCAGGCTAACTTTTGATATGCTGCGCGTAATGTTGTGTCTCCTTTTCATATCACAATCGATATGTTCTCCCTTTCCTTTTCCCTTTTCTTCCTTCTGTATCTTTCTTTTTCTCTTCTGACTGCTAATAAACCCACTTGTCGCTCAGTCATGAAAATCGAGGTGGCCATTTCCATTCAGCAAATGGATCCCATTAGTATGATCCAGGATCCAGTCGCCAGTCGCTGGATTTCGTATGGTCGCCTTCAATCCCCATCCTATCTGTGGTAGATGCTGCTCCCTCGCCCTTTTGTGATGTCCAATGAGCAAGCAAGTTGAGGATTATTGCTAATCTTTTTTGCGCTGATGGTTGTTCTTGTATGTATGGCGAGACCATCACGTTGATGGAGAATATATGAGTAGCGTTATTGGTACTCGATAATGTGGCGTTTTTTTTTCCCTTGTTCTTTTTTTCCCTTGTTCTTTTTTCCCTTGTTCTTTTTTTTTCCTTTCATTTCTCTTTTCTTTTCTCTTTTCTTTTCTCTTTTCTTTCTCTTTCTTTTCTTCTTT
>NW_013562815.1:0-13945 GCF_000968595.1 Rasamsonia emersonii CBS 393.64 | reverse complement strand
GAACACGGGCGAGATGCCCATCTCGTCTGGTGCGCAGCCTGCCACCTGCGTGCCTACGAACCGTCCGATCGGCTTCAGCCCGCGGCTCTCGGCCCAGGAGCGGCGCGCGAGGATGACGGCCGATGCGCCGTCTGAGATTTGCGATCTGTATACAGTCAAGTAGTCAGCGTTGGCTCTGAGATACTGGGGTTGGGTACAGACGAATTGCCGGCCGTGCTGCCGCCGTTCTCCTTAAACGCCGGCTTCAGCTGCGACAGCTTCTCCAGCGTCACGCCGTGGCGGACGCCCTCGTCCTGCGTGACCAGATGCGTGCTCTCCTCCTTAGTCTCCTCATTGATCTTGCGCGCCGTGATCGGGACGATCTCCTGGTCGAAGAGCCCGTTCTTCTGCGCCTCGCTGGCGCGACGCTGGCTTTCGACCGCGTACTCGTCCTGGTCGCGGCGCGAGATGCCGTACCGCTCAGCCACGTTCTCCGACGTTATGCCCATGGGCAGCAGGCAGTCGCGGGCATCCTTAACAGGCGACTCCTTCAGCGTGGGCGACACGTCGACGGGGATGCCGCGCGTGCCGTAGTTGCGCGTCATGCTCTCGACGCCGCCGCCCAGGCCGACATCGATCTGCCCGGCCTTGATGGCGTGGGAGATGTGCGTGATGGCCTGCAGACTGCTGGAGCACTGCCTGTTGACGGTGTGGAAGGTCGTCGAGTTGGGGAATCCAGCGGCATTGAGGGCCATGCGCCCCGTTTTGGCGAAGCCCAGCTCCGCCAGCACGTTTCCGATCAGCACGTCGTTGACGTCGCCAGGCTCGATCTTGGCTCGTTGCACGGCTGCTTGCATGACCTGCAGCTCGTCAGCATTCCTTCATGTCGACATGCAGGGCCAGACGCACCGGCATCAGAATCTCCTCAGGCCACGAGTCCTTGAAACCGCCCTTGAAGGCGCGGGCAATGGGACTCCGCACGGCGGACAGCACGACCACGTCGTGGGGGGTTTTGCGCAGGACCTCGCGGGCAGCCCGGGTCAGCATAGTTAGAAATGCCAGAAAGAAAAATCCAAAGAAAAGGGTATATCTGGTGGAAGAAAAGAGTAAGAGAGAAGCAGCAGAATTGGCAGAAGTAGTAGTAGCAGTTATAGCTTCACTTAGTTAACCAGGTAACAGACTAGAGCTGCTGTGGGGTCATGCGGAGTCGAATTAAAATTAATCTCTAAACGTCTTAATTTTAACGAAACTAATGTACTCCGTACTAGTACTGTTACCAGACAGAGACAATTGACAGATTGCTGTATCTGGATGACGATTCCAGCTGGGGAGTATTCTTTTTTTCTACAAAAATAAATAAATAATAGAAATAAATAAGTTTGCATCAATGTCTACCATTTTTTCATAGCTAGTTATAGCTAGTTATAGCTATTATATACTACAGCATCGGCTTCAAGTCGTCCGCCACCTTGAACGGCGCCGCCGTCTTGCTGCGCACCTCGTCTACCGTCACGCCGTCGGCGATCTCGCGCAGCGTCAGGCCCTCCGTCGGGCTCACGTCGAACACGGCCAGGTCAGTGATGATCTTCCACACGCAGCGCGGTCCCGTCAGGGGGAATGTGCATTCGGGCAAAATCTTGGGGTTGCCCTTCTTATCCACGTGCTCCTGCAACGATGTCAGCTCCAGCCATGCAGAGAGAGAACCGAGAAGACAACACATACCATCGTCACAACGACTCTGGTCCGGCTGGGGTTCGCCACCAGGTCCATGGCGCCGCCAATGCCCTTGACCTTGCCCGGCAGCATGAAGTTGGCCAGATCTGAGCGAGTTAGCTATGGGAAATCAAGCAGACGCGTAGGCAGACGCACCTCCGTATTGGCTGACTTGCAACGCTCCCAGCATGGTGAGGTCGATGCGTCCCGATCGGATCATGCCAAAGCTCTCGTGAGAACCAAACACCGATGCCCCGTTCGTCAACGTCACCGTCTCCTTGCCCGGGTTGATCAGGTCCGGGTCTTCCTCGCCCGGACGCGGGTAGGGTCCCAGACCCAGAATGCCGTTCTCCGACTGCAGAATCACCTCGATGCCCTCCGGCAGGAACGCCGGAGCCACGAGTGGCATGCCAATGCCCAGGTTGACATACATACCGTCTTCGAACTCCTTGGCCGCCCGCTTGACGATGCGTTCGCGTCGGGCCGACGCATCATCGGATCCTGCACCCGTCAGCCACAAAAATCCCCAGCGATGTGACGAGCGAAGGGAATCACCCACCAGCCTGGAGCAGGTCGTTGGGGTCCTTGGCATAGGTGAGCTTCTCGATCTTCTTCGGCTCGGTGCTCTTGATCACTTTGTTGACGTAGATGCCCTGCAGATGGATCTCCTCCGGCCGCAGCTCGCCCACCTCGACCAGCTCGTCTGCCTCGACAAACGTGACCTTGGCGTTCTTGGCCATGGCCTCGTTGAAGTTGTTCATGGCCTTGCGGAACTGGCAGTTGCCCAGCTTGTCGGCCTTGTGCACCTTGACGAACGCGTAGTCGGCGAAGAAGGACTCTTCCAGGATGTACGTCTTGCCGTTGAACACGCGGGTCTCCTTGGGCTTGGACATCTCGGCCACGGTGCCATCCTTGTTGTATCGCACCGGCAGCTGACCCGTTTGGACTGTTTTTCGTTGTCAACCCTGGTCCGATCAACCCGGACGTAGGACCATACCGATGGTTCCATGACCAGCAGGCGTGTAGAAAGCAGGCACTCCAGCAGCACCGGCGGCGCACTTCTCCGCAATGGTGCCCTGTGGGGTGAGTTCCAGAGCCAGGTCGCCTTCCAAGTACATTTTCTCAAACACCTTGTTCTCGCCGATGAAGGAGGCGATCATCTTGCTAATCTGCCGGGTCTCGAGCAATTGTCCTGCCAACACCACGCGTCAGAAAGCAGCTCGAGCAAAGGAGGATCATCAATCAGGCTGCTCACCCAGCCCCACGCCCGGCATGCCGGCATTGTTGGAGACGACGGTGAAGTCTCGCAGGTCGGGACGGTCGCGCACAGCGTTGATCAGGGTATTGGGCACACCGGAGAAGCCAAAGCCTCCAACTAAGATCATGGACGAGCCCTTCAGGTCTTTAATGGCCTCCTGGGCGGACGGCACGATCTTGTTGATGGCCCGTCGCGTGGTGGTGACGGAGAAGCTCCGCCGCCATAGCAGCGGGCGAAACAACGCAGGACCAGCCTTGGCCTTCATCCCGGGAATATACAGCAGCTTGCTGGGAGGAATCAAGAGAGAGAAAGGAAGGGAGAAGGCATTGCTGCGATGGAAATAATTCGGGCTCCGGGGGGTCTCGTCATTGGCCCTTTGCAGTGTCCTTTTCCGCCGGCGACGGACCCGTCGAGCTTCGGCAAAGCGATCGGCTGTGAAGCTGGACAGCGCCTCCACAATCACCCCACAGGCGCTATATCGGCTGCTAACAGAGTTGCTGGTGCGTTACTTGGCTCTGCTGTCTTAGCTTTCGGAACGTACCCAAGGCAATTCTGGCCCCACTGCTGTCCGCGGTGTACCAGCGAGATAGAGTTGAGATATCCGGTAATATCACAAATCTCTATTGGGGAAGGACTTGTTTCGATCCTAAGAAAGCAGTATAGTTCTGACAGAGAGAAAAAAAATAAGAGAAAAAGAAGAAAGCAACTTGGAAGAATATGAAGATGCTGTCTGAAGATGCTGGTTCCCTTGTGCTAAGTTCCTAACTGGAATGTATTCTGTCACCTGACCACGACCAACCACAGCTGCTCTGTAGAAACCAAATCGGTCACCAAATAAATCAATCAACACGTTGATCACGACAGCTGATACTTCCATACGTCTGATTTTATGGACTCGAACTGCATTCAACGCAATTTACGGCCGTTAACCAGTCGAGTCTTCGAATACTGTTACACGATGCCATGCAGGTTCCGCTTTTCTCTGGCGATTCTGTTCCTCCCCGGAGGATCTCTCGCTGTCCTCCAGTGAAGACGGCTTACCCCACGTTCTATGCTCTTTGCAGAGCTACACCTGCAAGCTGTAGGTAGCTCGATAGCTACCTCATAGCTATAATAGCGCAATGCACCAATTCTTCGACTGTACCATTCTTCTGGATTGATCGCTTTTCCTCCTCCGTGAAGACATCATGGCCGCAAAACCAGTCTCCCCCACGCCATTGCTGTCCGAAAAACATTCCGGCGTCCCTGCCAGGCTCTACGACAAGGCCCAGAAGGCCAAATCCCTGATCTTCAACCTCGCCACCAAGGTCCAGGATCGCCGGAAACGACCGCCCGCCATTCCGCAGGGCATCGAGAAGGCAAAATTCTTCGAGGCCATCGACGAGCTGTCCCGTCAGCTGGGCAAGGAAAACGTCGAGATTGTCGAACAACCGCTGAAGGATGGATGGTATGGAGGATCCTGGGGTACTTTTTTTTTCTTTCAAAGCTAACGCGGCTGATCCAGGTATATGGAAACGTTAGTACCGACTGACCGATCATCGATGATCTTCAGCTATTGACAAGCATAGACCCCAACACGCACGACGCCATGCACATCCTCGACGAAGAAGAGTTGGTGGCGTCCGCCGTCGTCTATCCCGGCAGCACCGAGGAAGTCCAGAAGATCGTCCTCTGGGCGAACAAGTACCGCATTCCCATCTTTCCCATTTCCATCGGGAGAAACCGTATGTCCCTACCTTTAAGATGAATTATTCTTCTATGATTGCTCATTCTTTCAGTTGGCTACGGCGATGCGGCCCCCGGGTCCCGGATCGGTGGTGATCGATCTCGGACGGCGGATGAATAGGATCCTCGATATCAATCCCGACGACTGCACCTGTCTGGTCGAGCCGGGCGTCACGTTCTACGCGCTGTACGAGGAGATCCAAGCCAGAGGCCACAAGCATCTGTGGGTCAACGTGCCCGACTTGGGCGGTGGCTCCGTGTTGGGCAACACGCTGGATCGCGGAGTGGGATACACTGTCTACGGAGACCGTATGTCCTCTTCGTCGCTGTCTCGAAAGAATACTGACGTCCTTGCAGACTGGGCCTGTCACTCCGGCCTCGAGGTCGTGCTTCCCACCGGCGAGGTCATGCGAACGGGCATGGGCGCCCTCCCGGGCAGCTCGAGCTGGCAGATCTTTCCATACGGGTTTGGTCCGTATCCAGAGTAAGTGCTGCATATCGACCTTATGACGATCAATAAGCGCTGACGAAAGAAGCGGCCTGTTCTCGCAATCCAACTTTGGAATCGTGACCAAACTGGGAATGACCCTGATGCCGAATCCTGGTGGCTACGAGAGTTTTGTACGTATTCAATTGAGAATATGACCTGACCACACTTCTAACTGTTAGTCAGCTGTATGCATTCCCCAACGAAGCCGATCTCGCGCCTCTGGTATGTATTTGATAGGTTCCTGCACTGTAACGTAGACTGATCGACAGGTTGAAATCATCCGTCCGCTGCGGATTTCCAACATCCTCGAAAACGTCGCCCAGCTGCCACACGTCGTCCAGGCGATCGCCCTGACGGGCAAGCCGCGGAGTGCCTTCTTCCAGGGCGAAGGCCAGATGACGGACGAGATGGCGCGGCAGATCGCGCAGAAGGAGTTGAACTACGGCGACTTCACATGGCTGTACTACGGCATGGCGTACGGGCCGAAGGAAATCCGGCAGTATAAGCTGGACATCATCCACCGCGAGTTCATGAAGATCCCCGGGGCGCGGCGCATCGACCCGGCGACACTGCCGCGGGACGACTACTTCTGGTCGCGCGACCGGATCGCGGCGGGCATCCCGGACCTGGAGGAGCTGCGGTGTGTGAACTGGTACCCGAACGGTGGGCACATTGCGTTCAGCCCGGTGTCGCCGGTGCGCGGGGCGGACGCGATGGCGCTGTGGAAGATCGCGCGCGGGCGGGCGGCCGAGCACGGGCTGGACATCTTCCCGGCGTTCTGCGTCGGACTGCGCGAGATGCACCTGATCGTGGAGGTGGTGTACGACCGCACCGACGCGGGGATGCGCAAGCGGGCGCTGGCGTGCATGCTGGCGATGATCGACGACGCGGCGGTGCAGGGCTACGGCGAGTACCGCACGCACCTGGTGCTGATGGACCAGATCATGCGCACGTACAGCTGGAACGACAACATCCTGCTGCGGTTCCACGAGCGGCTCAAGGACGCGCTGGACCCGAACGGCATCCTGGCGCCGGGCAAGTCGGGCGTGTGGCCGGCGCGGTATCGCGGGCGGCGCTGGGAGATGAGCGGCGAGGACGAGCGGAGCGAGGGAGAGGGCGTGGGCGTGCAGGGGTTGACGAAGCTGTAACCATTACTCGAAAAGTTGAAGGAATTGAGCGGTTCTTATGCTTTTCTCTGGTAGAGAGAGTTAGGGTTAACCGAACCAGCTATGACGTAGGTATATACAGGCAGTCTTTAATAGTTCTTATTCACGCTGAGTTATGGCACCACAAGCTCCTGATTCTATCTATCTATCTATTTCATTCCATTCCATTTCATTTTTTTTATTTTTTATTTTTTTATTGTCGTTTAACCTCCATCAACCATGACAATAACAATCAAATTGAACCAAATCAACACAATGAGTAATTGCAAAATATAACATAATACAATAAAATATAAAAACTTCACTCAAAGTAGACTCTTACCTATTTTTTTATTTCTGCAGGTAGTAGTCTCCTGATTGCATTACTGTACAGACAGAGTGATGGACTGTAGAATAGTCTTAAGAATGTGGGGTCAAAAACAAGTTTAAACTAAACCCACACAAGTAGTTACAATACACATTACCTAGGTACCTATTGAATGGATGCCTTTAGTTAGGTACCCAAGTTATTTACCTATGTTAGGTAAAAAGTGCCTAGGGGTCTTCGGCTTCTGGTTGTGGGGCCTCCGCTGGATAATACAGTTCCTAGTTAACTACTGTTGTTACTTACTACTACTTACTACTACTTTCTACCGTTAACTCCGACAGCGTCAATGCACGACTGTACAGACACTGGCGGTCATTGAATAGAATAAAACCGAATAGATTGTCTTTTTGCACTCTTTTACAGTTTTTTTTTTATTTCTTGCTACTAAGAGAGGACCTCTAGCAACAACATGCGGAGTTCTTCCCTACGACCGCTGCAGCGGCAGCTGGCGGCAATTGGCAGATCCTACTACACATCCATATCTACAGCGAGTCCCTTACGAAGGTCTTGCGCAAGTAACAGCTATGGCTGTGGCTGGAACAGCGTCTCTCGCATCTCCCGGAGAGGCATCTCATCTACGCCCGCTCCTGGCACTACGGAGAACAAGAACAAGAAGCTGCCGCTCGCAGGCATTCGCGTGCTGGACATGAGTCGCGTGTTGGCTGGGGTGAGTTGCTCTCTCGAGTAGATATCTCGTTGATATTTCGCTGACGACCCACAGCCATATTGCACACAGATACTGGGTGATCTCGGGTAGATATATATTAAATAATGTACTGGCTGAATCGAGAATGACAGCTGCTGACTCGTCAGAGCGGAAGTCATCAAGATCGAGCATCCGGTGCGAGGCGACGATACCAGAGCTTGGGGGCCGCCGTTCGCAGAGTACAAGGACGGGAGAGAAGGCCCTGGCGAGAGCGCTTACTATCTTTCCGTAGGATGCATCCTCCAGACTGACGACAGACAGAAAAAGCTGACTTGATATGCTACCAGGTCAATCGCAATAAGAAATCGCTGGCCCTCTCGTTCGCCCACCCCGAAGGCGTCGAGATCCTCCACCAGCTGGCCAAGGACTGCGACGTGCTGGTCGAGAACTACCTGCCGGGCTCGCTCGCCAAGTACAACATGGACTACGACACCATCCGCCGCATCAACCCGCGCCTGATCTACGCCAGCATCACTGGCTACGGCCAGACGGGGCCGTACCGCAACCGGCCCGGGTTTGACGTCGTGGTCGAGGCCGAGTTTGGCCTGATGCACCTGACGGGTTCGCGCGATGGGCCGCCCGTCAAGGTCGGCGTCGCCGTCACCGATCTGACGACGGGCCTGTACGCCTGCAACTCGATCATGGCCGCGCTGCTGGCGCGCGCACACACGGGCGAGGGCCAGTATCTGGACGTGTGTCTGAGCGACTGCCAGATCGCGACGCTGGCCAACATGGCCGAGTCGGTGCTGGTCAGCGGGAAGCGCGATTCAGGGCGATGGGGGACTGCGCATCGTAAGCAACACCCTCTACCTAACTTGGCCCAGCCTAGCCCATACTAACGAGGACAGCCTCCGTCGTCCCCTACCAAGGCTTCAAAACCGCCGACGGCGACATCTTCATCGGCGGCGCCAACGACCGGCTCTTCGGGATCCTGTGCGACAAACTCGGACGACCAGAGTGGAAGAGCGATCCCAAGTTCGTGACCAACAACGCGCGCGTGCGCAACCGGACCGAGCTGGAGGGGTTAATCGAGGCCGAGACGAAGAAGCGCACGACAAAGGAGTGGCTGCAGATCTTTGAAGGGAGCGGAATGCCGTACGCGGCTGTCAACGATGTGCTGGATACGTTGAACCATGAGCATGGTGAGTCGCTTGCAGCCAGCTAGCAATATAGCGTTCCGTCTTACTGACAGGTATTTTCCAGCACAAGCACGCGGCATGGTCCAGGAAATCGAGCACCCCGTGTGCGGACCCATCAAGGTGCTCAGCCCGCCCGTCAAATACTCGAGCGCGACCCCGAGCATCCGGTCTCCGCCGCCGATGCTGGGCGAGCATACGGACGAGATCTTGAGGGAGGTAGTCGGGCTGAGCGAGGAGAGGGTGCAAGAGCTGCGGGAGAGGGGGGTTGTTAGGTAGGTCATTCGTTAGAAGTTGCTAGTAAGTCAGTCAGTCTTCTGCATCTAAGGCGTCTTCGTCTTTGTTTGTGTCCTGTCCTGGCATTCTTTAGAAACTCTTGTACAGTGTACAGACAGTCGATTATATATATATATATACCATAGGAAGAAGGAAAGCATGTCCTTAAGAGGAAACCAATTAAACAAAAAAAAAGGACTCTCATATCGAACAATTGCTTGACCGCTAGCCGTGGCTGATGTGCCACTTCCACTCATATGTAGGATCATCTTTATCTCTCTTATATTCTTTATTTCTGCTCCTTCCCTTTATCCACAGAGATCACTGCCCATTTAAACTCTATATGGCAATTTATTGCCCATAATAATCGATTATAGCCATAATTCTACGTACTAGTGGACCCGTGTACTGTTGAAATTCTTAATAAAGTACTCGTTCCGCCATTAGAGCGTAGTTATTAGTGAATTCTCAGTATGCCTAGTTGTCACTCATATTCTGAGCTTAAACCGACATTTCTATGTTGCTGCTAAGAGAATTAAAGTACCTCTTCAAGTTTGTATTATTTAAAATTGGATGCGTATATTATTTATAACGGTTTCACCAGCATATCTATAAATATAATGGAGGTCAGTGCTGTTGGTATTACAACAACAACCGCCCCTGCAGCGGTCACTGTTTCATCTTATCCTTTTTTTTTGAAATTTGGGATTTTTGGAGCCTGGATTTTTTTTATGGATCGGGTGAGGGAAGGAAAACGTTGCGTTAAAGGCGATGTTTTACTTCAAACTTCGGGGTCACATTCCCTGGCGCGAAGCCCCCATGGAGAGTCGAGACAATATTAACGCGGACCAAGTCATCACAGCGTACCAACAGTTCTCCGCGATTCCTGCTACAGCATGCTTTCTCCCTTTCGAGTGTTCTTTCTTTTTGCGCAGAATCTCCTTCGAAATCGAGACTGAAAACAAAACAACTAGATGAGAAAAGAATGAATGAAAATGACACGCTTGCCACCCGAGATCATCGACATTATACTTGATCATTTGAACTCCCAACATGACTACGACACATTGTTTCAATGTGCACTCGCATCTCGACAGTTGGCAGAGCTTGCGCTGTCGAGGATATACCAGGAAACTAGACAACTCTGGAGATAAGAGGCTTATTATAAGAGCTATTTGGCTAATGTTGACGGATAGGTTGGATTCCATATCTGCTGGAACGTCCAGAGGACTAGAAAGGGACAGCCGTCTGTGTCTGTAACGTACATAACTAAGAAAAATGGACAGTCTAGGACACTGCGCAAGCGGCAACTGATGTGGCGATCGATCATTCTGTCCACCTTCATTAATGAGACATATCTTCCGTATTGTAGTTACATACGCTATCTTGATCTGTACGATTTGGATGAACTGGTGCGAGATGATGAATTCAAGACATCTTTTCAAGAGTGAGTACAAAGCAAAGACGAAGTGCGAAGATGTTTCCATACTCAACAAGTTGCAGGGAATTCTTCTCTGGCAAGCTTGGGACCATGTTATTATCCGGTAATGAAAGTGAGCCACAACTGTCACCAGAGGAGGAGGTTCCTTTTTCACAGTGGGTC
The DNA here is from genome assembly GCF_000968595.1 of Rasamsonia emersonii CBS 393.64. Lineage (NCBI taxonomy): Eukaryota > Fungi > Ascomycota > Eurotiomycetes > Eurotiales > Trichocomaceae > Rasamsonia > Rasamsonia emersonii. The sequence goes on along the minus strand of NW_013562815.1, from coordinate 3,526 downwards.
TGTGAGAGAGCTGGATCCGGTAAGCTGAAGAACATCACCCAAGTGCAATATCGACTCTTTGTAGCTTACTTCAACTTTTGCTGACTCGATTATTGCAATCATGGCGACTGCAACATCAATAAGAGAACTATCATATGACGGTGGGTGTGACTACAAGAAGAGCTGGTGGAATTCTAATGACTATTATCAGTGTCCTCAACGACTCTTAAGGAATGGATGTGTCACTTGCCCTGCCTTGAGGCATTATGGTTACAGTCCGGCAAGTCTCTCGATCAGAGCGTTGAAGAAAACATTAATCAATACTGTCCACAATTCAAGAAGCTTGTGGTGTATAAATGGTATTATTTCAGCTCCATTTCATGTCTACAACTGGCATGCTGATAGTGGATCTACAGGAAAGATGTAACTGAGGGCTCTGCAGAAAGGGACTCGGAACGTTTCTTGAAAGGACTTCGCCTAAACACATTAGAGTATTTCGAGATTATCGATTGGGCAGAGTTTGGGCCTGCTTCCATGGTCGCCCTCAGCTCCCACTTTGGTTCCCTTGTGGAACTGAGGTTGAAAAACTTTTGGCTGGAGCTCGTTCGGCAACTTTCACTGCTGGATCCACCTGAGAAGCTGGAAGTCCTCACAATTTATGAATCTTATGGAGAGGATGATGAGCTCGCTTCTGATTTTGGTCGATGGATCGGCGCATGCAAGAGTCTGCGACGTTTGGAGATCCACGTGTTCTTGAATGAGCCGTTGGTGCTTGCCAACGCTCTGAATAACACAGAGCTGTCCTTGGAGGCCCTTATCGTACCGGACTATGTTGACTCTTGCACAGTCGAGGAAATCGAAGCGTTTCACGAAGCTCTCGCATCTCAGCGCAGTTTGAGAGAGCTCAATATCAACGTCGACGTGTTCGAGGTCCCCGACAGGCCTGTGAACCCGGCCACACTTCTTCGATCCCTGCAACAGTTAACCGAGCTGCGGAACCTCGATATCCAATGTGTATCCCAAGAATTCACTCAGGATCAGGTTGTGACGTTAGTCTCTTGCCTGCCTCATCTTGAGCGACTAGCGATAGGCGGCACTGGATTCAACGACAGCGTCTGGAAGGCACTACTATGCCTTTCCAATCTGCGCTATCTCAAGATAGCTGCTAGAAGAAATCGTTTCACCGCTCAAGGAATCCTCGATTTCATTCGCGGATTGGAGCCTCAGAATCGAAGATTCCACCTCGAACTTGGATATACTCGAACAGAAGGCAACATCACAGAAGAGGATCAAGTCACCATTCGAGAGGAGTTGTCGCGCCGTTTAGATGGGAGTTTCAAGACTTGGTAAAGCCGCGTGCGACGTTAGGAATGATATTGTCGGCACCTAGAATGATCTTAACCAGTGCTAGTAAAAGCATTGATCCTATCCCCATCCCTCTTCACATGGACCACCCATCCAATCGTAAAGTATTATTATTCCTTTTCTTTTGGTCGCAGCACTGCCTCAGTCTGGCTTAGGCATGCCTCCAGCCCTATGTAGAACGGGAAAGGAATTCGGACAACCTGGAAAAATGTTTGGTATACATATATATCGAGATGAAGCACACATTTACGAAAGCTGCCGCAGTACGCTCGAGGAGCGTTGATGTTAGGTCTGAATCAGACCAAATATCAGACCGTTCAGTTCGGCATAGGTAGAAAATAAGCTCCAGGTAGGTACCTAGATAGAAATTTAGCACCAACCGGAAAGAATCCTCTAGCCATGCCGGGCTTTACCTGTAAGCCCACTATAGAGGTAGTTAGTTATTGAAGGAAAAGGGAGAAAGAAAGCCTTGATTTCTAGGAGTAGTTGAAGCGAGGGCAACCAGACTAACCCGAAGAGGTTGTCTTCCAATCGTTATTACGTAATAAAGCTTAGTCATATCATTCCTAAAACGGCTTAGTGCCTGACTGTTTCCTGAAAAGTACCTAGGTACCTACTTCCTGACATGCAGCATATCGCCTTATTCTTTATCTCTTGGGCTGTTTTCCATCGGGACATTATGTTTGTGGTTGCTTAGACAAAGCCTCGCTTCATCTATAGCGAGTTGGTAGAGCTTCATTGACCTCAGTTCATCTTTCTTCCACTATTGTGCCGAGACATCGTTTACTGGTGACCCATATTTACTGTCAATTACCTCAGTCAGCTCTCGTTGCTGTCAAACTTTGTCTCGCAGCACATGAATCTCACCAATACAACACTCCTTGAACCCATTTATCGTCTATCGCAAGGATGAATGGTACTGTATGTTAACAATTCTTGAAATCGTTTTTCCTGTCTTTGCTTCTTGCACTGATGATGACGACGTTCAAGAACCCCACAATCACGAATAAGAAGGACATACCGCTTATGGTGCGCAAGTTTCTTCAGTCAGAGGCTACAGGAAAGACTGTTGAGGATTATTCAGCCATTGACTCTGATGATAATACCTTCAAAATCGAATACTACTTTTTCTACGGCACACTCATGGACCCCTCAATCCTGGCCAAGGTCCCGAAACATCCCAGTCGAATCGAACCTCGCCCCGCCAAGATCATAGGGTACAGCACCAAGTTCTGGGGCGATTACCCGGCCCTGATAGACGGTCCGCCTGGAAATCCGGTCTGAGGCATGGCGTGCGAGATACGGTCGCAGACCGAGCTCGATCGGTTGATTGCGTACGAGACACGGATGTGCCGCATCAAGGCATGTTTTATTCATTTTGAGGATGATGACTCGACGGTCGTTGGCAATACCTTTGCTTGGAATGCAGATAAGGGACTTTTGAGGGATGGGACGTTTGATTTGAAGGATTGGTTGATGAAGCAGAGGGAGCTGAATAGAGAAGGTTCTTCGGTGTGATGTGATGATACTTCAAATAGAAAATTAATGACCGTAATGTCTAGGCTGGTTGATCTATTGTAAGCTTTCCAAGAAGCTGAGAAGGGAGATCATGATAAGTTTGGAGAACAGTAGAGCAGTAAGCCAGCCTAAGAAAAAAAACCCCTATTCATTTCATTTAGTCTACTACTCAAGGAGTACTCGGCCAAACCCAGCGTGATCAGCCACTACGGGAACAAAACTGAAATTGAAATTTCGGTTGGCCCTGCATTTATCTTTTAATATATCAAATTACAACTTTTATGTATACACAATACAATACAATATGTACTCGTCATCATATGTGGTGCTCCTGCTCCTACTACTGCTGCGACTGCTGCTGTTGCTGCTGTTGCTGCCCAATATTAATATCCAAATCCCACATCGACCCCTGAAACAGATCCGTCATGTTGAGATCAAAGTTCGTCGCTGATGCCGATCCTCCCGGCCACTGCGGATCGTCCAGCCCGCTGAGGTTCATCATCAGTAGCGGAGAGTAAGAGTAGTAGTGCGGCGGCGGTGGTGGTGGTGGTGGTGGGAGCGGATCGGAGTCTGGTGCTGCTGCTGCTGGTGCATTGCCAGTGCTAGTGCCACTGCCACTGCCACTGCTAGTGTCATACGCAGGATATCCGACACGAGGGACAGG
>NW_013562816.1:0-11336 GCF_000968595.1 Rasamsonia emersonii CBS 393.64 | reverse complement strand
TTATTAAGCCACCTCTCCTATCCTGACTCCCCTTTGTGTTTTTTTTCTGTTCTTTCTTTTGTTTCTTTTGTCTTTGTTAAATCCACCTATACCTACTGTTCCTTAACATTTGATTTCTTTACATTATACTACTGCCTGTCTCTCATTCCCTATTTCTGTCCCTCATAGAAGGTTCCCACTGTTGACTGGTCTATAGCATAACCCACCTGTATATAGATATTAGCTACTAAGCCCTACTGCCTAGGTGGTAGGCAGAGCGTGCATAGTCTCTGACTGAAAAACGCTCTCTAAAATGGAAGAATAATAATAATAAGGTCTAAAAGGACTTAGTAACTACTTAGTATATAAAGGTATTATATTAACTATTATAAGTAATTCTTAATTATAAGTTTTATATTAAGCCTTTTCTAGAGTTATTTTCTAAAAAATAAAAGACTATAAAGTACTATTACTTATTATTAGGTTATAATTATAATAGTATTATACTAATTATAAACCTAAAGGTATTCTTAATCTATATTAGAAGTTCTAGGTTATAATACTATTATAATAGTACTTTATAGAATCTCTTTTAATTCTTAAAAGGTCTTTTAAGCCTCCTTTATAAATATAAATAGTATTATAATTATTTATTTATATGCCTTTTTTACCCTTTTTACTTTTTCTACCCCCTTTATAAGATTAGATAGATAGTAGCTTTATAATTTAAGAGTAGCCTTTGATAAATTATTAATAGAAGTTTATAAAGCCTAAAAAGGATTAAATATTGTTAGAGCTATAGGTTCTAGGCTAGGCTTATTTAGGCTTAGTTTAGCTTATTTATAGTCTGTATACTATAGATAGCCATCCCTATCCTATAGTTATAAGAAATCAAGCTATATCTTAGAGAAAGTTTAGCCTTATTAGGTTATAGGCCTAGGGTTCTTTTTATAAGCCTTATAAGTATTATAAACCCCTAAGTAGCTTTATTTATATTTAAAAATTATCAAAATTATCGTTTAAATATAGATAATATAGTCCTCTATAGAGAGATATATTTATATTATCTAATATAGTAAATTATATATAAATAGATAGATTATTAACTAAGGTTATTATTAGCTTAGATACTCTCCTTAGAAGACTTAAGGGGACTATGTGACAGGCTTAATAGCACTGCATATGTAATCTCATAATATGGGTTGCTTATAAGATGTTGTAATTAGGGGGGAAAAGGAGGAAGACTTCAGCCATAGGTTAAAGGATATTGATATAGGTATATATTAGGGGCTTATAGCTAGCTAATCAGAAGGATACTATAGGTTTTAAGAGGTCATATAATAGCTTATATAACTTAGCTTTATAAGGGTATAAGCCTAAGCCCTATTTATAGGCTTTAGCCTATAATAATACCCCCCTCTTATAGCAGCTTATATAGTCTATTTATAGTAGTAATAGTTATAGTAGTAGCTTAATAGGCCTCTTAATAATTAAGGGCTATAGTCTTTTTAAAGGTATTTATAAGTTCTTAAGTAGGTTATTTATAGCTAACCTATTTAATAACATATTTATAATAATATCTTATTTAAATAAGTAAAAGATTTATAAGTAAGCTTTAATATTCTAATTTATCTTTTTAGTACTCCTATTAGTCTCTAATAATATATTATAAATAGTTAATAGGTATTTTATAATTATAGTTATTATTAATTACCTTAATATAATTATTAAAGCTATTATTAAAAGATTTTTAAGGGTCTCTATCACTTATTATAGCCTATCTTTTATTATTATATTAGACTATAAACTATAATTTATAAGAGTATTCTAAAAAAGACTATATTAACTCTTATAAATAACCCTTTAAACTCTAATAGCCCTTTAATAAAATTTATAAAGATTTTATACTATTTATAATCTAATATAAGTAATAGTTTTAAGAGCCCTTAATAATAATCCTTCTATATTTAGGCAGTACTATATTTATTATAGTTAGTATAGAACCTATAGATATTAATAATAATATTAGGCTAGTAGAATTAACAGGCTAAGAGGATATAAGTAACTTTATAGCTAAGATACTTAGATAAGGTTAAATTATAGGTTTTTTAGATAAGCCTAATCTATAAGGATTTAAAGTTAGGAACCTAATACCTTCTATTGTATAATAGCTAACTATTATTAACCTAATATTTAGATATTAAAACCTTAATATCTAAGGCTTAGAAAAAGGTATATACCCTTGTAAAAATAGCCTTTTTTTAATCTTTATAAGATATTATCTATTTCCTTAGCTCACTTTTATTAATCTTTAAGTATTAATATATTATCTAGGGGGGCTATAAATAGAGTCTTAGTTAGTTCTTTATTATCTTTTTCTTTATTTAAAAAAAAATAGTTTAGGGGCCCTTTATAAGGGCCTCCTCTAGCTTAATATCTTTACCCTAGGCTATTATAATATATATAACCTATATAAACCCTAGTTCTCTTTTTATTAAGGATATAGGTTTAATAGGCTATTTCTCCTAGTATCTAATAGTTATTATTTATATCTACTAGTATATCTATCTTATAATAAGATAAGGTATTAGCCTTTATATTCTATAAACTTAGCTAACATATAATAATAAAGTTAAACTAGCTTAAAAAGTCTACTTATTATATCTACTATTTAATAAGGTATTACAGGCTTATAAAATATTATAGGTTCTTATAATCTAAAATAATCTTAAACTTTAAAATACTCTTAAATTTAGCCTCTTATTCTTATGGTATTATATAATAATAAAAAGCTCTTTATTATAAATCTTATAATTATATTTAATAAAGGAATTCTTTTTTAAGAAATAGGTATATAAGTAAAAGATATTATTTTTATTATATTATTATAAAATACTATTAATAGCCTATCTGAAGGAATTAGCTTTAATAATAATCTTATATTCTAGGTTAAATAATATTAAGATTAGGATAGAAATAAATATTCTTTTAGAGGTTTTAAATGCCTAATTAGCCTCTAAGATCTACTTAAAGGTCTTATCCTTTTTAATAAGGTTTATTAAAAATATTATAACCTTAGAGTAATCCTTTATAAACCTATAATAGAAGTTTATAAGTCTTAAAAAAGAATAAACTCCCTTAATAATATATAGAGCCTCTTATTTTAATATAGCTTTAACCTTCTTTAGGTCTATCTATATACCTTTACTAGCTTTAATAATAAACTTAAGATATTATATAGACTTAGTCTTATTAATATCTAGTTATAACCTAGCCTCTTATAAATACTAAAAAATCTTATAAATATATTTATAATATTATTAAAGACTTCTTATAATAAAGAAAAATATTATCTATATATATAGAGGCAAATTTATTTAGGAAGTCCTAAAGTAATTAATATTATACTAAAAGGTACTTGGAGTATTCATAAGATTAAAGGGTATTATTAACTATTTAGATAGTCTAAAATATATATAAAAGGCTATTAGCTACTTATTTCTTAGGGTAATCTAGATCTTATAAAAGGCTATATAATAATATCTAACTTAATAAACCAATAGGCCTTCTTCATTAATTTAAGTATTTTATACTATTATCTTTTTTTTAATTCTCATTACTTTTATTTTTCTCTTAATATTGTTGTTTACTTTTTTAACCTCTTAATATACTATTATTCTTATTAAACCTATTTATCTTATTTAAATGCCTTATCTAATAGCCTCTTTAATATTATCCTATCTATAATTATATTTAAGATAGTTTTTACCTAGGTATAGTATATATTAATAGTATTTTTTAACTTAATATATCTTAATAATACTTAATAGATACTATGGGTATACTTTTTATAGACTTAAATAGTGTAATATATATAAATAATAGTTTTTAAATTAATATTTCTTAATAATATTTCGTATATATTAAGAGTATATTTATTTTTAACTAAAATAGTATTAATACTCTTAATATTATAATAATAATATTATTAGAGCTCTTAGAGGTAATTATTTAAATATTATCTTATAATAGCTAAAGAAGTATATTATAAAGATTTTAGGGATTAAATAATAAGTTAAGATATTAAACTTAATATTAAGTAGTTTTTTAATTTTATTTATCTGATCTCTATTTAGAATATATTTAATATATATTTAAACTATATTTACCTTTTTTTATTATTTATTAGGCGAGTTTAATAATATTACTATAAATCTTTTAAATATTATTAACCTTAAGACTCTAAAGAATATTATATTATTTAATTATCTTTTTTACCTACTTATATAACTAAAGATAATATTAATATAAGCTATATATAGGTAACTTCTATTTTTATATAAACTAATATATAGTCTTAAGTAAGCTTCTATTATTAAATTAAGATTTTAAATAGTTCTAATATTAAATTAGCTAAAATTTATAGCTTTTTCTTACTATTTAATTAATATTTAATCTTAGGATATACCCGGCCTATCTTATCTATATATTAAAGTAGTTCTTTTTTTAAACTAATAGTTTAAAGCTATATAATCTTATATTATAATAGATATTTAAGAAATTTCTTAATGAAATCTGTTTAATATATAGATTTGGTATATACTTTATATAGGTATTCTAGCCTAAAATTAAAAATACTTTAGTTTTTAGAATTTATTTATAAACTATATGTAATTTTCTTTTTTTACAAAATAAAAACAATTAAATATTACTATACTATAAGATCATAAAATCTAATTAATATTTAAAGGAGTAGCAGATTAAAGGTAGAAGATACAAATATATATAATTTAGATAAAGTAATTTCTAGTTTACTTATTGTAATAATACTAAACTAATTTTTTATATAAAGGTTTTAATCAAAGATCTAAAAAAAATATTATATTTATTATCTAATTATATTAAAAATAATTAATTTATTAAGTTCCTATAAGAAAAAATTAGGTAATAGTAAAAATTTCTAAATTAATACTATGAAAAATAGACTTTTTGAATTTATTATTTATTACTATCCTATTTCTAGTTAAGTCAGTATTTATAAATAACCCCTACCTATATTTAATATATATTTAGTATATACTTAGAGGTATAAAAAGTAAACTTATGATATTTATATTTTTAAGATATTTTAAAAGCCTTTATTTCTAAATTAAAAGGGAAAGTTTATTTTTAATATTTAATATAGCTTATAATATAGTTAAAGCTTAGTATTTTTTTAAAGGCATAGAATTAAGAGGAGATATAAAATTAGTTTAAGAGATAATTAATATATATATAATATATATTTATATTCTTTTATATATAGTAAGAGTATTATATTAGTTAATAATAATAATCTTATTAGCTAAATCTATCACGAGTTTTATTAAAAAGGAGGATAACAAATATAATCGTTATATACTACTTTTTAACTCCATCATTAAATATAATTAATTATAGATTTAAATACCTATTTTTTAAAGAATTCTTTAGCTAAATATAACTATAAGATCTATAATAAGGAGCTCCTTACTATAATATAGTTAAGTAAGACCTGCTAATTAATATTATAGATAACTATATCTAATATTATAAGAGGTAACTAATTAGGCTAGTATCTCTAGAAGAGGGAGAATTAAGTATTATTAATATAGCCTATATCTTTATACTATAACCTTTAGGAGGGGTAGATAAGTTAGAAAAGGCCTTTACAGAAGACTCTTAAGAATCTATATAAAAAGAGGAAAGGGAGGGTCTTATTATTAATAGCCTTTCCTAAAACCTCTTTAAAGGACTCACTACCTTTTAAAGATTAATAAAAATAAGCTAAAAAGGCTAATAATATCTTATAGAAGCTAAAAAAAGCTATTTTATTCAAGGCTTATACCTTTCCTTATACTCTGAGAGTTAAGGTCCCTTTATTAGAATATAACATTATTATATTATAAATAATATTAGGTTCTTAATTCTAAACCCTTATAGACAAAGCTGATCTAAGAGATATATAACTCTATCTTATTTAATTACCTTAGTTATAAAGCTACTTATATTATTCTTATTAGGTAATTCTATTAGCTAAGTATTACTATAGATATATACTAATAAATATAGAGCTATATAGATATAAAAGGAATATTATTAGGGACTCTTAAAGCTATTACCTATCCCTAACTATAAATAGGAGGAGATCTTTATTAACTTTATTAAAGGACTATTAGAGTTAGAAAGGTATATATTAATTATAGTTATTAACTAGTTTAGTAAAGGTATTATCATTAAATTAATAAAATTAATTATAATACCTATAATTACCTATAAGTTTATTAAAGCTTACCTATAAATCTTGTATACCTATAAATAGGATAACTAAGTATAACTATACCTAATAGTAATATTAGTATTAAATAATTATAATACTACCTTAATAAGGATAAACCCCTTTTTCTTTAATTATAAATACTACTTAGAGCTATTAGATCTCCTTAAAGAACTTTATAAGAACCTTAACTTATAAAGTCTTATTTAATAAATAGAGGCTATAGTAGTAAAGCTTCATAATATATTAGACCTTATTAAGGTTTTAATAGTAGCTATATAATAAGCCTAAGAGGATATAATAAAACTACTTCTATAATATTATACTATAATATTATATTGGTAATAAAGTCTGGCTCTCCTCTTAGAATATATAAACTTATTAGAAATCTAGAAGTTTAATATAAGGAAGACTAAATATATTATTATTAAAAAGGTTAGGTCCTATGCCTATTATCTTAATACTCTACTAGGTATCTATAATATCTTCTATATCTTACTCTTATAATTTATAGCTTTAAACTTATTACCTAACTAGTATTATATAGATTACTAATTATTAGATAGGCTTATTAATAGCTACTTAAAATATAAAGTTAAGGAGATCTTAGCTAAAGAGCCTAGAGGTTATTACTATAAATATTAGGTTAAATAGGTTAGATATAATAAACTAATATAGGAACTTATAGAGGTAATAGAGGATATAATGGTACTTAATTACTAAGAGGCCTATTAGGCTACTACTATATAATCCCTTATATAGGTATAGATACCTTTAGGGGGTATAAAGGCTAATATAAAAGGGGGGTATTATTATAAGCTGAAGCTATAGGAGGTAGGCTTAGGCTTATACCCTTATAAGGAGGCTCTAAAGCCCTAGATCCTAACTTATAGGATCCTATAGATCTTTTCCTTAAATCCTTTAGGGTACCCTCTGATTAGCTAATCTATTAAGTAAACCCTAAGCATATAACTATATTAACTTCCTTAAACCTATAGCCAAAGGCTCCTTTCTTCCCTTTCCTAATTGTGACATCTTATATGCAACCCTTATTAGGAGGTTTGCATACAGAAGCTGTTACAGCCTGTTACAAGTAGAATTAATTTTCTATAAAGTATATAAATATTTATAAGTAAATAAAAACGATATTAGTATAAAGCCATTATATATAGGCCCTTACTATACTATAATTAGGCTTAGTATATACTAGGTGACAAGCTCTAGCTAGGCTAAATTTTTCTAGCTAAGCCTAACCTTTTTTTCTAGTTGGGCTTATATAAGCCTATAACTAATTTAACTAATGCTCTAAGGTTTAATTAATAATTATAATAACTTAATTACTATATGGCTTTAGTTTGACTTAACTATAGCTTATAAGGCCTAAGAAAAGAAGAAATTATAATATAATATAATAGGCTATAATAGCTTCTAGATATAAGCCTCTTAATAAGGGTTATATATAAGATATTATAATTAAAGAAAAGAAAAAAGGAGCCTTTAGTTATAGGTTTAAAGAAGTTAATATAATTATATATTTAAGGGTTTATTTAGTAGATTAGCTAATCAAAGGGAGTATTAGAGGATTTAGAGAAGAATCTATAGGATCTTATAAGTTAGGATTTAAGGGCTTTAGAGCCTCCTTATAAGGGTATAAGCCTAAGCCTACCTCTTATAGGCTTTAGCCTATAATATTTAGTTATTTAACCTAAATATTCTTATTTTCTAATATTATACTTTATTATAGTAACCTATATAAAGAGTTTACTTTAAATACTATATAATAAGAGTAATATAGCTATAAGTAGTAGTATTTATATACCCTTAACTCTATTAGTATTTTAATTACTCATTGAAATATAGTAATATACTATTCTATTATTTTATAGTCCTTATATCTTATTATTTCTTATAGATATAGTTTATAAATAACTATATCTAATCTCCTATAAATAAGTTAAAGGAGTTATAGACTACTTTATAAAATATTAATATTTATTTATTTATATTTATTAAAAACCCTTAGGAGTAGTAGCTATACCTCTTCCCCCTAATTATAGTAATTAAGTAACCTTTATTGCCCCCTCTTTTTCTTTTAATAATACTTATAAAGGTAGCTTAAAGCTAATAGACTAGGAGCTTATTATTTTTTATTTAAAATAAGGAGGCCTAATAAAGGATCCCCTTTATTTATAATTAAACTAACCATTAAAGGGCTAAGTAGGTATTTAAAAAAAACCTGAAATATAAATAAGAGAACTATTATTTATAATATAGAATAAATAATTATTTTAAAAACTAATACTTATATTAAGTTACCTTATTATTACCCCTAGGTATTACCCTATTTTATATTACTACTATTATTATTTATAAATTAAATCTCAAGGAAAAAAAATTAATATAAGTATAAAAGATTTAAGAAAAAAAATAACCCTTATTAAATGTCGGAGCCACAGGCTCCGGGCTAGGCCTGTTTGGGCTTAGTTTGGCTTGCTTGCAGTCTACACACCATAGATAGCCATCTCCATCCTATAGTTATAGAAAATCAAGCCATATCTCAGAGAGTTCAGCCTTATTAGGTTATAGGCCTAGGGGTTCTTTTTGTAAGCCTAATCTATATTATAAACCCTAGTGGCTTTATTTATTTCAAAAATTATTAAATTACTATATTTAAATAGCAATAATATAGTCCTCTATAAAGAGATATAGTTTAGTTGCCTAAGATAGCAATTTATATATAGGTAGATAGTCTATTAACTAAGGTAGTTATTAACCTAGACTTACTTTTAGAAAGGTTATAAAGTACTATAAGTTATATAGCCTAGTCTATCTATATAAGGAAGACCCTATATATGGAGGATTTAGATAGTTTGATTAATTTTATAATTAATAGACCTAATATAGAATACCCCAAATATATAATTTGGTACAAGGTATCCCTAAAAATTATAATATAGCTTATTGAGCAGTTAGATATTAAATTAGTTAAGAGATATTTAATACTATTAAGTATATAGTTATAAGGGGTAGTTTAGAGGAGATTAGGCATAGTTATTTATAAGCCATATTTATAAGGATTATACAATAATAGAATAATATATTACTACTTTTTAATAGGTAGTTAAAAATGCAAATAGAGTTAAGGGTATATAAATATTACTACTTATAGCTACACTACTTCTATTATATAGTATCTAAAGTAAACTCTTTATATAGGTTATAGCAATAAATATAATATTAGAAAGTAAGAATATTTAGGTTAAATAACTAAACTAGAACTCCTAGAATTATATAAAAAAGCTATTAATTAAGGAAGAGAATAAGAATACTATAATAATAGTACTATATATAATATAATTATAGACTATTAATATAATCCCTATATATCTTATAATATCTTTATATTATATATTTTTATATAGATATTAGGGCTCTAGGTAAAGAGTCTAGATTATACTATTTATAGGGTAAAGGATAATAAGATTATTAGATATACCTATACTATAAATAATTTACTATACCTTAGGATAGTTAGACCTATACCTAAATCCTTTAAGGCTATAAAGGCTCTTAAAGAATATTATTAATTAGCCTACTATAGCCTCCCTAAGTTATAAGTAACTATAAAGGCTTTAGGTAGTATACTTAAAGACCTTTATAAATCTTTATTATAAGCCTTACTATATTACTAAGGTAAAGTAGCTTATATTAGTTATATATATAACACTGCTATATTTAAAGAACATATATAGGATTTATTTTATATAGATATTTAACTAGTAAAGCTAGTTAGTTTTAGTAGGTTTAAATATTATATGCTTATTATTAATAATAAGTATAGAGTCCCTAAGGTAGAATTCTTAAAAGAGAAAAGTAATATATTATCTAAACTAATTATTTTCTATAAAAACTTTAAGAATATTATAGGCTATTACCTAGCATATTTTTAGACTAATAGTAGTTAGGAGTTCTTTGTTTGTATTAATTAGGCTAAATCAAAAGGAATTATAATTAAATTAATACCTTTTTATAGCCCTAAACTTAATAGTATACTAGAATGATTTATTAGATATCTTAATTAAACTATATAAGCTATAATTATTAACTTAGGACTACTTATACAGCTATGGCTATTTATAATAGATATTATAACATATAATTAAGTATATTATTAACCCTAATAATAAAAGTTGCCTTTATAGGTATATTAAGAGGATTTAGGACTTAGAAATATAAAAACTATAATATAATACTTTTAGATATAGGGTATAAAGACTATAAGCATATTCTAAAAGAAGATAGGGTTTAGGCTAAAAAGATAGGCCTATAGGCTCTTATTAGTTACTTAGTAGGCTATAAAAGAGATAATAGCTATATCTATAAGGTATAGATCCTTAGAAAGAATAAAGTTATATAGTCCTAAGATATTACCTTTTAGACTAGAAGGACTATAAAAGATAATAATCTACTAACTATAAAGACTATACATATTCTTAAACTACTACAACTAAATAATAGTAACTATAGTATTATAGTTAATATATAAATATTATAAATTCTTTATTATACTATTAAGGAGACTCTATATATTATAGGTTATATATAAACTCTCTCTAATATACCTTTAAGCTAATTTAATAAGAATTAATATAATACCTTAAGAATTAACTATAAGAGACTATTAATTAGATTATAATACCTTAGGATGCTTAATAATATTATTAACGTAATCAATCACCGAGCGAAACACCCACCAACGCCATTATTATTAGATATCTAATTATCTCACCACACCACCCCTAAATTGAAGCTATTTACATGTAAAATAATCGCCTATTTACTAGGGCAGCTGACCCTAGTATGACCTTGAACATTGCAGTTGCTACACCGCGGTAGTGCGCATCTTCTAGGCTGCGCATCAGCTTGGTCAGTTACCTCTGCCTGTAATTCTGCAGCTTGCTGAGCAAGCTGCTGGCCTTCTTCAGCAGTTAAAATCCCACCAGTAGCAGTATAGGATCTAGCTGTCTCTTGCTTGCTATTTTTGACGTTTGTTTGGCCGCAC
>NW_013562817.1:0-15877 GCF_000968595.1 Rasamsonia emersonii CBS 393.64 | reverse complement strand
AAATGGTGGCCAGTCAGTCGGTCATGAAGTGTAGATTTAGGCACATTAAAAACCTCCGCTGCACGACGAACACTTGGGATTTCGTTGTTTTTTAAAGCAGAGATCGCGAGTTGGATCCTCCCCTCTTGTTCCACCAAGTCTCGAGACGATAGACGCGATTTTGGTGGCATGGTGGTTGTTTGAATAGCTTCAGTATCCTAAACGCGTGGACTTTGGATGGGGTGTCCGGCTCGGTCGGGTGTCCGGTTCGGTTGGGAATTACGTTAACTAGCTCTACCCGAGGCCAGTCAAGGATCGACAGCACAATATGCACAAACAGCCAGACACGAAGCTCTCTCTCAAGGGGAAAATTTGAAGCTGTGGACTCGGAATACATTAACATTGGTATCTGTCATGAGCATCCCTAGTCGCCAGACTGCGTGGATGTTCGATCGATAGGCCTTGGTTTCGTCATTGTCCATGTTGCAGAGGAAGGGATTCAGAAGCCAGGTCGAAGGCCTGCAAATGGTGCAGGATGTAGCGTCTCTATCCATGACGCTGTGGTGAACGCTACAGTCTGGTTGTGAAGAAATCATGACAACCACATTCAAAGGATGGTAGCCTGACCGTCTTAGTCATGACAAGCTTCGGTAACTACATGCCGAGCCTATTGCAATGTGAAGCAAATGAGGCCACAGTGCGGTAGGTATCGAAGAGAACGAAACATACGGACTTTTTTTCGTCCTTGCCAAATAACAGGGCAGAAGAATTGGGACGCAATTCCCAGAATGTCCTCAACCAAAGTCTAAATGCACCATGACAGCGTCAAGGTCAGAGAAATATTCGTTCTCATCATCACATGAAGACAATATATCTACTCTCAGGACGGGCCTGTCCAGACAATCGATTCCTTGAAACCTGATTTCATCAAAGGTGGCTCTGTTCAGCAACCTTTTGCTCCTCAGACCAATGTACATCCACCTACAAGTTTTCAGCACGACTGTCCCATCGAGATCTCAAAAACAGGTATGGGAATGGAGATAGAAAAGAACTTACATCTGCCAGGTGATTATAACCCAGCAACCACGGACTCAGCTCCGGGTCTCGCCAGACCAGAGGATCTCCAGGTGGCGTGGGATTCATGCGCATGATTCGATCCCGTTCTTCCTGCTCGGGGCCGTCGGGGAGATGGTAGAGATACTGTTGTCTGCGGGTCCCAACTGTCAGCATGGTCACAATGAAACATCATTTTGAGAAAACACTGGGTGGGAAGATAAGGGTTCTGCTAGTTTGGTGAATATGAACGTACAGATTTCCCCGTTCGACAATCCGGGATGTTCGCTTCTTGCGGCATGCTTCGTACACGGTGAGGGCGAATTTAAGATCTGACTTCTTGTGAATCCGCGCCAGACATTCACCCAGTACTGCTCCGTCTTCGAGCGACATTCCGGCACTGAGACTTGTTAGATCACAGACAAATCCTCTATCATCAATTGATTTGTTGGCTGGTCAACGCACCCAGAAGCAAGATATGGCAGTGTCGCATGCACCGCATCACCTAGCATGGTGAAAGTGCCTGAAGGATGGTTCCATCGTGGGAGTTCGTGGCGGATGCAGAGCTTCCACTTCTGTACTGAATTGCAATGTTTCAGTACTTTGCCAATTCTGCTGTCCATTAGCCAATGTCCTCGATCAGTGCAAGACCCTGGTGACTCGCCT
This sequence comes from Rasamsonia emersonii CBS 393.64, assembly GCF_000968595.1. Taxonomy (NCBI): domain Eukaryota; kingdom Fungi; phylum Ascomycota; class Eurotiomycetes; order Eurotiales; family Trichocomaceae; genus Rasamsonia; species Rasamsonia emersonii. The sequence continues at coordinate 14,179 of NW_013562817.1, read as the reverse complement.
TGGATCCCAATCCGCAAACAATTGTCTCATTTCCAGGACGTTTCCTTCCACTGTTCTTGCCCCGCCATCCGGTATGTCATCCGGTACGAGAAGGACCACTGCGAAGATGTGAGGATCGCTAGTTGGTACAGGGGGTTCTCGTGGCAATCTTACTGTTCAAGTATGTGCGATTCCTCAAGAGATAGCAAACAGCATGGGCGCCAGGTCCCATCCAGTAGTTCACTTCCGTGTTTTCCAGCATCTTCCGCACATCTTCATCCAGCTGGATCTTTCGCAGGTCAAGAAGCACTCGATAAGCCAGATCGCCCGTCGGCGTGGGAGGATCAACTCGCTTGAGAAAGCATTCGCGAGTGCGACTGGCAATGCCGTCGGCCCCAACCACCAGGTCCGCCGTGTAACGACTTCCGTTAGCCAGGATAACAGTGGCCTGCGCAGGGCTGGCGTGGTACTCGACGTCGACAACTCGGCTGTTGGTATAGACCTTTGCACCCAGTTCCACGGCCCGGTTGTAGAGACAGTTGTGCAGATCTGCTCGATGGAAGTCCCAGAAGGGGGATCCGTATCGCTTCGCCGACTCGATGAAGTCCAGAAAGGTGATGTGCTCCCCTTTCCAACTGATCATGTTGCACCTCCGGGGCGCTGAGGCATACTTGGAGCAGACCTCTTCGAGGCCCCAGTGACGGAGAAGGCGTGAGGCATTGGGCAGGATTTGGATGCCAGCTCCAATCTATGTACACATGAAGAGCATAAGCATCCATTGACGTGCGGCATGGTTTTGTTTGGGGGGAGAGTATCCCACCTCACCTAGCTCATGGGCTGCCTCCAGGACGGTGACGCTGTGGCCGGCCAGGAGGATCGAGATGGCAGCGCCTAAGCCGCCCAAGCCAGCACCAACAATTATCACCTAGACACGGGCAGAGATTGTTGATACGTCTTCTTGACACAGAAGATCGACAATAGGGACGATGAGCCTACCTGGAGCTTCTCTGGCATTTTTTGACACTTTTAGAGCCAATTGCCTGTCTATATGGTCCCTAGCCGTTGCAGGATTCTAGATATCTAGATCTTGTCCAGGAATGCCACATCTGCTCTACTGCGCAAAGAATTGGAGTTCAATCTTAAATTCACATTTCTAGGATATAATTACTGGTCTATTATCTATTTCTTTTAAGGACACGAGGCCATCTGCTTTGCGGGGACGAAAGGGCAGCCGATCCCTGCAGAACAAGAATGGGGGCGTGTCCAAGAATGGGGGGAGTAGATAAGTGATGCACAGTACATACAGCACAAAGTGAGCGCAACAAGGTGGCATATAATCGACCTGCTATCCTTCTCACTGGAGTAAATAGCAATTGAATCATGGAACATTGCTGCAACAGCACTGGTAACCTGCGTCGACATGGTGCTCAGATATGTACACCATAGTTCTGTCCTGAGCTCAATGAATCTGGTTGGTATCAGCAGCAACTGCAGTATTCGTGCTTGAAATCAACCCTTGTAATTTTCTTCAACACAGGAGTAGCTATCAGATCAAAAGAATGAAAATTCATCAAGAATTTAATCCCTCTATTGCGAGTACAGTACAGTAATTAATCTGCTGCACTGAGTGCTGCTGCCGGGCGGTCGTATTCTGCCACTGATGTCATGCGCAATTGCGGGGCATCTGCAGATTCACCAAGCTGCCACTGTTTGCATATGCAGTAGCTGGATCACAGACACCCGGCCATGGCGGACGAAGAGGATCCCTTGGTGAAGGCGCTTCCTCCGGCCACTGACTACCTGACCTACCTGACGCTGCTGGAGTACCAGTTGACCCCCGCGCGGTTGCCGACCCTCCACCGATTGCTGCAAGATGAAACCCTTACCACCAACATCGGATGGGACCTCGTCCAGCTCCTTCTGCCGATGCTCCCTCAGTCGCAGCAATGCCTCCAGGACGTTGCGCGGCTGGGGAATCCCCGAGAAGTCATCTTGCGGGTGTCAGATGCGCTGATGAAGCTACAACCTGAGAAGGACGAGGAGGAAGAGGAAGAAGAAACGGAGGAGACAGAAAAGCACACAAAATCGCAAGATACGAAAGAATTGGAGGAAAAGGTCAGGGATATTGATATTGGCAGCGGCGAAGAATCACAAGACAGCAAGAAAACCCTTCCGCGCCATGTGATCCAGTTCAACTGCCTCGTCGCCATGCTTTCGGTGCTTCATGCCCGCATCAAAACCAAGTATCCCAGCCGATTCATTGCCACGTCGCTCCAGGCTGCACTGGAAGCTTATACCTCGATGCCAACAAACGAGACAACCACCGCCTTTTTAGAGTTCCTTCGAGACCTGTCACCGACGAAACGACCGGCTTTACCACCTCGCGGAACCAGTCAGACGTCTGTCGTTCGGGTGTCGGAGGCATCTGCTCCGGACCCGGAAGCGGAGACTCAATCTACGTCTTCGGGTGACCAGGAGCTGGTGCGGAAGCTGGTCCAGTTTGGCCTCGTCGAAGTATTGAAATCCTACATGTTGAGTCTCACGAACCCTACAGATTCGGGGCTGTCCTGGGCATTGCGATTGCAGGAAAAGCTTGATCCTGAAGCAGCTCGGATGACATCCAAGACCCGCATTCATGCAGCGACGGAGCACCTGAAGGAAAGAGATATGATCGTTGGAAAGATTACGGTATGCCACGCATGGTAACTGTCAACTTTTCTAGTGCTGATTTGCCGTTGTGAAGGCGTTATCGCGAGATTTAGGTCTAAGTGACGATGAATTGCTTCGGATTGTGTCCACACCCGCCAAGAAACAGCCACCTCCTTTAGATTTCGAAGAGCTACCGAAATCACCAGAGGGAATTCCGTTGGAAAGACACGGCTGTTTACTGCTGTTGGCGGCTCGTTTTTCGGCGACCGTCCTCTTCTCGCAGCAAGACAACATACGGATCCCAATATACCCAGACTTGGCGGTGATATTTACCAACTTCATCGGCGTTCCTAGTACGTCAGACGGTGCAGGCTTGGAGCAGCCCCAGGCTCTCCAGGACGCGCTTCTCGCCCTGACGGTGATCTCTATCCGCGAGAAAATAGAGGAGCCGGTCAATGATCGGCAGTACGAAGACTTTGTGCTGGCCCTCACAGCCTGCAGTTCCCGTCAGAGCTACAACAGTCTGCGAAGGATCCCGTCGACAGTTGTTCGCAGTCATCCGTCGCCAAATGCCCGGTTCAACCTGATACGCAAAGTCTTGGAGGACGAAAATCTGCTGTATGCGAGGGAGAGCGCGATCGGATGGCAGAAAGACGAAATCCTGGCGACAACAGCGGCGAATGCCGAGCCCAACATTTTCGTCGACCCACGTTGCTTCTCAGCTCTTTTCCCACTGCTGTTTAATCCCGCGGAGCTTTCTGCTCTGGACGTGTCGTCCAGCGGCAACATTGTCGTGTCGTGGCTACGATTCTCGCAGATACTCGCCTCGCCGATCCACGCGGCCCTGAGTCTGTACTACATTCTCCTGTCGTCCTCCAAACTGCGCGACCGTCTGCAGCTGAGGAAATCCTACCGTTCGTTCCGGACAAACTTCCTGGCGCCGCTCAAGGCCGTCTGCCACGCGTTCGAGGAAGACCTGACGGCGAACGGCGGCGATGGGAAGATCGAGGCTGCTGTAGGCGAAGACGCGTGCCAGGTGGGCATGGCGCGATCGGTGGGGTTGCTGCAACACATCATCGAGCAGATTGAGGAGCGTGTAGCTGACGTATTTGACGATGATGATGACGAATAAGCGTGACAAGATTGATCAGCTGAACTGAATGAAATGAAATGAAATGACATGAGCGAACGGACGAGACTGCAGAAACATATACCCCGGGAATATTGATGACCTGCAGCTGTTTACATACAACACATGTATGTACTACGCCATCGCCTAGGAGATGTAGACAGGTGTGTTACACACTTCAGAGTCGGGTAGCTGGACTCCCGACGAACAGTCATTCATTAAGAAATAAATGATATGATGATGACAGATATATATCCGATTTGAAGATTCTTTTTTTTGTAGTTCCCGGAAACTGACTTTCTTCCTTTCTTCCATCCATGCTGAATTGTATTTATTATGTAGGTAGGTAGGTAGGTAGGTAGTATCTGATTGACAACAAACTTTGACAAGTCACAGCAGTGTGTACATACAGTACATAGTCGTGTGATTTCATTTCATTTCGTTTCGTTCCAATTCAATCAACCATGAACAATGCATGTACGGTACATATATTCAATTACCATAGCATCCTATACATCATTATATCATCGTATCTGATACAAACCAACAGTCAAAACCTGACATCAATCATCGATGCTTCCTTGTCGTTATCATATGTAGAAAGTCAAGTCATAGTCAAATGATAGCCTGCTGCCTGCCTTCATTCCAGGTCCACCGGTCTAGAGTAGTGCAGCTTGTAGTAGATAGTGTAGTACAAGATATTAGATATGAGATATTATACACATGTACTGTACACATGTAGGAAAGAAGGTAATGAACGAATGAATAAACGAGTGGAATGCCTAGGTTCCAGACGCGATGCAAGGCAATATCGTATCATGCACATTGTCTGTGGTAGGATACATATGTTGTACTGTACAATATGACAAGTAAAAAAAAAGAAAGCTCAATTAGATATCGAATGGAATGTCTGTGACGAACGAATCAACAAAAGCAAAAAAAAAAACAACAATTGGAAAAAAAAAAAGAATCGTGCTGTACAAGAAAGAAAAGTGTGAGAAAAAAAAAAACAAAGAAATATCCAAAGTTTCGAAAAAAAAACAAGAACAAATCGTTGGCCCGCCCTCGACCTGGTCCTGATTCTCGCGCACACAACTCAGAGTCAATCCATCGCTGTCGTCGTTCGTCGAAAACAGCCAGCCAGCACACCCAAGAAAGAAGGAGAGAAAGAAAGAACTCGGAGTAATTGTAGCCACTATTACCCAGGGTAACAATCTGTGAAACGCCTTCTCACATGATGATACATCCATAACCGGCATGGACTGACAACAACAACAACAACACTACAGGTTAGCTCAGCTCAATCTATCTTAGCGTAGATGAATGGATTCGAACACCGTCCCGATAAAGAAGGGAAAAAAATAGAAGATTGGTCAGGGTTAGGGACTAGGTACTACTTACTTTTTATCGAAGCAATGGCAATGGAATCGAAATCGAAATCGATCTCACTGGGAGGATCCATTTTCCCTCGTTTTCTTTCCTTGAACAGGGTATTGAGAATGAGATGATGAGAGGAGAGGGTGGATTTCAATTTCGTCTGCTCCTGCTCAGAGAGAGAGAAAGGATTTGTCAGTACTATACTCCGTAGATACATACAATTCTGATGGAATTGAGAAAGATCTCATTGTTTGGGTTCGTTTCGTACCTTTTTCTTTTTCCTTGTATGATTTTGTTTTACTGCTTTGTCCTTCGAAGATGGACAGAGAGAGACACACAGAGGAGAGAGCAGAAGAGTTGGCTGACAGCAGAGAGGACGATGCTTGTTCTTGTGCTTGTGTTCGTTTCGTTCTCGTCTGGAAGAAAAAGAAGTACTGTACCGTACATGCAAGAGAAAAAGGATGAAAGAGAGAGAAAGAGAAAAAAAGATTCTCGACACGAGATTTATCTATTTATTATATATCATCCGATTCCCATCTCTTTTCTTTGCAGGGAATGTCGAAGTCGAAGTCTTAATTAAGAGAGGAAAGACAGTGAAAGATATCATAATAGCTTACCCATTCGTTGAAACTTGTTTCTTTCCAAAGATTGTTGTGCTTCGATAACAATGGATGGAGTGGAGTGGAACAATATTAATATCATAATATCATACATAATACCGGTTGCGGATGTCTATCGAACCTTTCTTCCATCCAGTAAAAGCTTTCCGTTTTCATCTCCTTGGAAATTGGATTACATTGTGTAGAGTGAGTGACTGCGATGAAGAGACTAATTCACTTGTAATTTTTTTTCCCTTTTTCTTTCAAGTTGAAGATGAATAGAAGTGGTTGGTTGGTTGGTTGGTTGGCTTGTTGGCTGGCTTCATATTGTTCTTTTCTTCGCGGTTGGTATTGTTCTTTAGCTTAAAAGTTTGGGATGGTGTAGAGACTTGGCCTGATGTGAAGGAGGTTGGGTTATGTTATGTAAGCCAGGAAAGAAAGGTTAGTGATGACAGAATTGATCATTATTTTTTGTCGCAGTTAGATGATTGTTCTCGACTTCGAATCGCATTATTGTCTTTGTTTCTGTTTTGTCTTTGCTGGTAACTAGGGTTACTGAATTAGGTAATAATCGAATATTTACCTACTCTCGTTAGCTAACTGCAGGCACTCGACTTTCGGCTCTAGAAAACGCACGTGCATTAATTACTTCGGAAGGGCATGTGTATCACTACTGTCGCACGCAGAGCATGTACAGTACATACAGAGGAAATTCATTGCAATTATTCACTACTCTGACAACCTTCGTATATACGTCAAGTGTAAATCTCTTCCGTCAAGCTGTTCAAGGTCAATCCCGTCTTGGCAATATCCTCCTCGATCAGGAACATCAGAGGCATCTCCACCAGCGTCCCCTTGACCTTGCTGAGCAGCTCCTTCACCTCCCGCACCCCCTCCGGTCCAGGCGAGAACTCGTCGCGAACCACATGACCCCACTCGTACCTCGGTTTGGCCCCGTCGCTTCCTTTACCCTCGGCCTCCTTGTCCGCCTTGTGGAAGTAGTACTCGTAGAATTCCTTGTAGGCTTCCCAGTTCCGCACGTTGTCGTCCGGCACCGCGTGGAAGACCTTGCGGAAGACTTCGGTGTTGGTCCGCGCCCGCGTGTTCCAGAGACTCTGGAATGTGTCTGACAGCGGGTCGGCCACCACCTGACTTTCCGGACAGTTCAAGTCGTACTCGTTCGGGACCCCAACCGGCTCGCAGTTGGCGGTTCGTCGCTGGTAGTCTTGCGGCTCCAGAAGACCCAGGTGCTTGCGGAACAACTGCCGACGGAGCGACACGGCAAATCGACTTGCCGTCCACGGTTTGCCATCCATCACGGATTCAACGGGGGTGGGATCCTCAATGATGACTGCAATCTCCGAGTCATGATACCCTAGCTGCGACCGGTCGTTCAGATTGGCGGATCCACAGATAACAAGCCGGTCGTCCGCGATGAGCACCTACAAACGTTTCGTCAGTGAATTAATTTCGAGAACACAGTCGAAATTACTGCCTTCACTGCCTACCTTGGAGTGGACGTAAAGCTCTTCGCTAACAAACGCGTCAATTTCAGGAATATCGCTGTCCCAGGGAACATTGCGAATATCTTCTCCTCCGAGCATGTAGCACTCACTGACGCTGTCCCACCGACCGCTCGTCGAGGAACGTTGCGCGGCCTGCTGGTATTGCTGGAATGGAGCGGTCGTGTCGAATGCCGGCTTTGGAGCACCCGGCCCGTAGCCACCGTACCCGACCTCAGCAACGTCGTGATACTTGCGAGCGTCCTCGTAATCGACGCCGCTGGCCTTTTCAGCTTGCAGCATCGCCCTGTTCACATTGATCCGGTCATAATTGCGCAGGTTATAGAACCTGATGTAGTCCATCGGGTTGTACCCTTCCTTTGCAATCTGCTCCATTATACTGTGGCCGCCTCGGTTGATGGATTTGTACTGGAACTCCATGATTGCCCGAGTGCCTAGCGTAGAGTCGTCTCTCAGGTCACCGGCAAAGGCTGGAACCGAGGGAATCACGACTATGATCTTATACTTCTGGCCGGCTCGAGCAGCGCGCAGGATCCGTTCGACGATCGCAGCACCAATCTTGTTCTTCACAGGCTTCTGCTCGTCGGATGTTGCCGTGATGAAGAACTGGTTCTCGATGTAGACAAAGTGCTGACTGTCCCGGATGGCAGCTGCATAGGCGTCCGCAATAGAATGTTCAGTTGGGACTCCATGACTCCACTTGGAGCAGCTCCGCACGATCTGGCACCACGTATTTCCGACTGGTTGAGAGTGACGGCCATGACCACCAAGATAGCGGTCTTGATAATGATGCACATGACTGCGAAGGGTATGGCCAAGTCCGGAGATATCCTCCCTCAGACGCTGAGTCTCCGGTCTTAGCCCTCGTTCACCATCACCCTCTTCGTAAGCACCATCATGCCCGTAGAGCTCCCGCGTCAGCGAGTGGTGAGACTCCTGAGTCGGTGGAGGCGGGAAATACGGAACTTGGGTCTGCTGCGAGTGTGTCGAACCATATTGCTCTGGATGATATGCCTGATAGCCGCCGGAACTCGTCTGCGGCGGAGGCCCTGGAGGTGGTGGAGGGAATTGCTGCCCGCTTCCATAACCATACTGTCCCTGGGAGCCAGACGACGCTTGTTGGCCTTGAGCTCCGGGTGGCGGGGGGTAGTAAGGGGCCTGCTGGGGGTGGGAGGGCTTGTGCTGCTCGGAACCGGGCGGAGCGTTACCAGGGATCTGGCCGGCGGAAGAACTTGGACGCCCGTGGAGGGCCAGTCTAGAGTAACGGGGGTCGTTTCGCGAGTAATACTTCGTGTCGTAGATGAAATTCCAGCGTTCCACAAAGTGCCTGCGCAAATCCTCCACCACAGGACCGCGTAGGCAGATGGAGATGTCAGACCACCCCATGCGGGAGGTGACTTTGCGGTCCAGCTGATTCCTTTCCCAGTGGACGACATCCTGGAAGTCGAGCACCCGAGCGTTATTGTAGTCCTGTCCTGGGAACACAATCTCATTGAGGTCGCCCGGATGCACGTCAGCGATCGCATGCTGGTTGGTGTCCCAGCGTCCATAGCAAAGATCCAGACCTCCCATGAAGGCGATTTTGCCATCGACCACGCACAACTTCTCGTGATGCGCCCAGTACAGTATCGTCTCATCGCTCATACCGTATAATCCCTTGAGGGCGTCACTAGAGAGTGTGGAAATGTGGGCCGCATCCAGGGTCAGGTTTTGCAAGGAATCCGTGATCGAGGCCTTCAGTTCTTCGGTATCAGGCAAATGGTCTGGATGGCGGAACACTGCAATATTGGGATGGAGATTCTCTAGGTGATGTTTGGTATGCGACGACGACACTGGCCAGTATCAGCAAAAGTCCCGTTCTTGCAACAGCCCTGGATAGCAGGGGCTACAAACTTACATGTCAGTGCCTGAGTCACCTCTTTGTAGACAATGATATTGACCTTCACCCCCCGCTGAGCGGCAGCGTGAAGCATGCGATCAAGACGGTATTGTTCGTTCTTGGCCGGTGGTCGCCGGAGATAGAGCTCTGGCGAGAGCCACCCTTTGGGAGCGTGGTCAGCAACCAGATCAGCGGTCAACAATATAGGAATACTCACAGTCCAAGATCCAGATCGACTCTCGAGCGTTCTCCAGCGCTATGGAAACCGCGTACATGTAATTGAATCCATCCACGTACCATTTCACATCGTTGTTCCCCCTCTGTGGTGCAAAGCTCCCAAAGCGATTCTGGCTGTTCGGCCTGGCTGCGGCTTGCTGAGAATGGGCATCGGGGTCGAGGGCATCGGAAATACGGTGAACAACTTCTGAACCAATGTCTGCGACCGCTCCTTCGATCTTGCCTAGGAGACCGGACAGCTTGTCCTTTTTGGGGGGCTTTTCTTGATATTGGGGTTCTTGGTACGGCGGATTCGGAGGCTGCGTTTGGCTACCATAAGACTGCTGTTGCGAAGGAGCCTGGGACAAGAAACGTCTCCCGTCAGTTATTTGAGATCTTTTGTTTAAGGGAGTCTGCTCTTACCGAATAGCTGCCACTTTCGTATGGTTGCTGGCCTGATTGCTGGCCCTGGTGGCTGTGGAAATTGTCCTTCAGTATCTTGAAGGTGTCTTTGATAAAGCCTCGAGCACTGTCTCCCACAATACCCCGTTCACCCTCTTCATAATAATGGCCATAGGCCAACGGATCCACTCTTTCAGTCATGCTTCAGGGCAGGTTAGAAGTTTGTGCGACAATACAAGACGAGCTCGACAGCACACTGCGGGGAGAAACCCGAAGCTTCGGTGCTCAGCACAGAAATACAGAGGCAACAAGATCAGCTGATCGATTGAGCTTCCTGGTCAGGAGGTTCGCAGCGACCAACGGTCTTTCTGCTTCTCCTAGAATCAAACGATAGCAGAAAATTACTGGCCTGGTGTTCTTAAGTATGTTTGTTGGCATTATTATTATTGCCGGGGGACTGCCCCGCTTCTTGGTGTCTCAGCTGCACCCAATCTGCGCCGGTCTTGGACACGCTGTTGCGCCCGCCGTCTCGAAGTCTGACGCATCCGCCATTATTCACAAGCTGGAGGATTGCCTATTGTCATTTCGTTCACCAATCCTGGCCCTGTCAGAGGGGATGCCTGATGACGACGGTCTGTAGACTGTGGCTGTGCACGCGAGCGGGGTTCCATGATACGCGCGTCCACGTGCTGGGCTATGCACGATGTATGTATTAAATTACACACATGTCTCCGTGGACAGAATATTAATACCAAGAGCAGTGGCGCAGCTGGACGTTTTCCCAACTAGGCATACGCTAAGATGGTGATATCTTCCAGTTAAATATTAATACCTCAGGTGTCTATACTGTCTCTTCGGCCCGACCCTTCCGCCGTACCTGTCTGCTTGCCGGATCTTATCGGTGCGTCGTGAGGGGACATGATGCCAAAGACAGGCCAGAGGGGAATCGTCACTATCACCCCGCAGGCCTCTGGCAGGCTTCTGGGAAAACCCCGCGCGGTACCAAGAACCATGTCCGCAGACAGAGCCTTGGGAGTGGGATCTGCCCCTCGACGAGTGGAACCAGAAATTGGAGAAGGAGAGAGCAGAAATTATATAAGAATGACATCGTCACAGATGTAGATAGCTTCGTACTGTATTCCGCCCCGATCCTTAGTTACGAGGTTGCCCTACGGTATCTCCCGGAAAGCTATCTATCTCATTGTCACACCGTAGCGTATCAGAAATCCGATCATCATGTCTTCCCTCGCAACCCTTGACGTGGGTCTCTATTCATTCTTCGACTGAGGCATGCGATCTAATTGTGAGCTTCCGATATAGGCGACCCAACACCCATACCTTCCAGCAGCCTCGCAGACGCTGTTCAACGCCAAAGCGAAAAAGAAGCTCAGCTTCGAGGACATCTCCAAGCACATCGGCCGCAATGAGGTTGCCACGGCGGCCATCTTCTACGGCCAGGCAAAGGCTTCCCCGGAGGACATCCAGAAACTGGCCAGCCTCCTTGACATCCCCGTTGAGCAGTTGGAGCAGCAGCTCAGCGGGTTTCCCGATCGGGGCCGCTCGGTGGAGATGCCTCCCAAGGAGCCGCTGATCTACCGGCTGTATGAGATTGTGCAGAACTACGGGTACGCGTACAAGGCTGTTCTCAACGAGAAGTTTGGGGACGGGATTATGAGCGCCATTTCGTTCTCGACTAAGGTTGAGAAGGAGACCGACAAGGACGGGAATGACTGGGCGGTTATCACCCTGCGGGGGAAATGGTAAGCATTGGATTCATGGGTATATTTCTTTTCGGAGACTGGGATAGTTGCTGACCTTCATCCCAGGCTGCCCTACTCCAGGTTCTAGTTGACTCCATTGCAGATTGGAATGGACAGAGCAGCATCATGAGAGCTGTGGATGACATGATCTGGTGGTCTTCACTGTTGATTGTGAATAGGAAATGCTGACCTCTGAACGACGAGGCCAGTTCGTCTGTATAGTAGGAGTGAAGAAAGCTGAAATGAAATAGAATTTGATATGACAATTACAAGCATGTGGCCATCTTGTTCGATATCTAGACATTGGACTAGCCTCACTCAGGTTAAGTCTTTGTTGTCGACTAATAATCTGTCCCTGGGAGGCATCAAAAGGCACCTACCTACCTACCTACCTGATAGGTAAGAGGGTTGCTCCGGCGAGATACTCAAAACAACAAAATTTGCCCGTGACCTCCAGACAGCATCTCCCAGACGATTATGTGTGTTTTGCCGACTGCAGCCAGGGAATAACCTGCCTAGGTAAATAAAGACGCAACCATATTTGTGTCGTTTGCATACTTTGCCTTGCCTCTGCGTATCTTCAGATACTTAATCACTCTTGTTGCTCTTCACACCTCTCTCATTCCTGCATTCCCTCATCAGAAATCTACAATATACTGACCTGTCTCACCATCCTGTTGCTCCTCATTCCTCTTCATCTCTCTTTCATTGATCACCACTTCCCCTCTCACTTGCTTCTGCTGACAGATCCATTAAGACACGTGCTTGGTCACGGCTATCAACATGGCAGAACCAGCTGGCCGTGACCGTGTGCCGTGCACATACGAGGACTGCCGCTTCTACTTCGACTCAGAGAAGGAGATGAAGCGGCACAAGGCCTCTCAGCATGACTACTGCTCTCGATGCGACGAAGACTTCGAGAACGAGGAGTGCTTGCTCATCCACAAGATCAAGAGCACGAAGCACATTGTGTGTCCGCTCTGTGGTGGTGAATTCCGCAGCGAGGGAGGCCGCGATCTCCATATCCGTCAGGTATGTTGCCATCATGAACACTCACTATTCGTGTGCAGTTGAGCTAGGTCCGCATGAGGCTCACAACTTACAGAACCATCCGACTGAGCAAAGGATCAAATGTCCCGGGAAGGATTGCGGAAGGATTTTCACCCGTGCAGCTGCATTCGTGTCGCACATCGAGAAGAAGGAATGTAAGGGCATCGATGAGGAGCGTCTCGTCCACCAGCGCGCCATGAAGACCATGATCTCGAGCGCGCTCAAGAAGCAAACTGGATTTCCGACGCCTCCGACCATTGGGGATGACAGAAGCGGAATCCGCATCAGCCAGAAGGAACTCCAGAGCAGGGGGGCCATGCTGAACCAGCCCTCGCGCAAGGATGACGACGTCAAATCGACTACGTCAACCACGCTGTCCTTGAAGCATTGGCCGAGACTGGGTGAGAAGAATGTGCCAGACAAGTCCGAACAGGAGTCAGAGTATGAACCGAGCGACCTGGTGGCTTTTAGCCAGCTGTCCGTTCAAACCAAGACCAAAACGGCGATTGAAACAGAGAATCAGTTGTCTGCACAGATCAACGAAATGAACCTTGCCAGCGGCCACTACTCTGAAGTGCAGCCTCCCGTACCAGGACGTTTCTTCGGTCAGGAAGCCGTCCAGTTCTACCGGGCGTACGACCCCAACTGGGACCCGAACAAGCACCTCAACCCGTACACTGGCAAGTACGATTGCTGCGGCGGGGAGTTTGAAGACGTCAAAGGTCTTGCGGAACATCTGATCCTGCACATGGGGAGAAATTTCTCGTAAGAAGCGCCCTTTCCCCCTGCCCTCTCAGAGGTGAAGCAAGACTAGATAGAATCTTTACTAACGGATTGCGACGTATGTAGATGCCCTTGCTGTCGCCGCAAGTTCAAGAGCAACGCCGCCCTGGTCGCCCACTGCGAAACCAGCACGCGATGCCCGGGCCTCCGAAGCGAGAAATATGCGCAGACCCTCGACGAAGTCAGCGGCGGCTTCGTCCAGGCGGTTGGGTACCACGAAGACGGCACGCCCAAGTTCGAGGCCGGAAAGGTCGACCAGCCTGCTGGCAAGACGATCATTGGCGTTGATCTGAACAAGGTGGGGTGGTAAAGAGTCGGACAGAGGGCAATCCGTTTCCATTCAGCTTAGACAGGATATCAGAAATTTGTTCTTCAAGTTCTTTGCCAAGCGACGCTGCGATCATCACATCAACCCCGCATTGCAATCTCGATCTATCTGCAGGCACGTTGGAACAAACAAACAATATCGATTGCGGGGCCCCAAATGTCATCATCAACAACCAATAACTACCAATCCTCCCTACTCCGTACCTGAATTTCTCGCAGAGCTGTTACGTGACGTCAGTGCATTATTTCTTAAATTTGACGAGACGAGACAGACGTACGGGTATGGATAGGATATGGATATGGATCTATGAATGCAGGCATGCATGACGCCGAGAACAAACCAATCTCTTGTCATGTCATGTCATGTCATCGTGGTCAGCAAGCTGATATCTTCTCTCTTTTTTTTTCTTTGAGCTTTTCTTTCAAAAAAAAAAAGGCTCAAGTCTCAATCTCAAGTGTTCCCTTCTAGTCGCTTGCTGTCTCTTGCCTTGTCTTTTCTTTGTCTT
>NW_013562818.1:0-15136 GCF_000968595.1 Rasamsonia emersonii CBS 393.64 | reverse complement strand
CGGCTGCGGCCGAGTTTAGTGTTCTCGCCAATATTGTAACAGGTTCATCTAGCGACAAGCGCGAGGTGCCATCTACACAACCCCCAGAACGCGAACACGTCGGCTCCGACCATCCAACACCAAGCCGAGCTCGCCTAAGAAGCCACTACAGTCTTTGCGAGCTCGCCTCTCCATGAGTGCGGCTTCTGGCAAGCCGGCGAAACCAGAGACACCGTCTCGCCGAGCCACCATCACCAATGCCAGTCCGCTGCTGCCACAGCAACAGGTCGGATCGCCAAATCAGATACACCACTCTAGCCAGTCGCCGGCACCGAATTCTAATCACTTTGCATCGGACAAGCACCGATCGGCGGATGTCCCGACGGACCACAACCTGGATTATTATTCCCTCGGACCGGACAACATCCGGGCGATGTCCTGCTCTGATCTTCCCAAGACGTCCATGTCGACCGCCGACTGGGAGTTCATTCTCAGCGATATGGACCGGGGTCATTCGAATATCTTCAATGGCATCTATGGCGGGCAAGAGTGCATCGAGGACCGGGGTCCTTTTGCGTCGCTCGTTGATTTCCAGCACCAGCACCAGCAGGCGTCTGCCCAGCGGCAAAGCTCTCAGGAGCTCTCCCCGGAAGCGTGGTCTGCCAGCAGCGGGGACCTGCCCAACGGTAACACGACCGCACCACAGAGTGTGCTCAGCTATTCCGAGGAGAGTCTGGGCAGCGCGGATGATGTTCCTGTGCCGCCTGAGGTCAACATACAGCCTCCGAATGGGCTTGACATGGTCGATCCGCTCAAGGGGATCATGATCCCGGCGGCGGATGAAGAGTTCAATGATATGGGCCTGTTTGAGGGGTGGGATCACCGACTGGTTACTTGATGGATGTATTGAATACGATTTATGATGGAGTTGGGGGCGGTTCCTCTGATTTTTTTTTTTGGCAGTGTACGGGCTCGTCTACATGATACCTCTTTTGTCCGTGAGTACTGCGTTTTGTCGAGCCGTGTTTGACGGGTTGTCAGTTATGTTTTTTTATGTTTCTATGTTTCTGTTCAGGCGTTCTGTGTACCTGTATATTTTGGGAATAGCTGTGGTGGACCCGCGGCGAGGGAGGGGCGTATTCCGTATATATATATAGTTCGTGTCGGTTTGCCGAATTCTGTTCACCGTAATTCAAGCTTAGTTGTTTATACCCTTTGCCTTTTGCAGCAAGCCGGGATTTTAATCTGCCGAGCAGGTCGAAGAGTCTGCGATTTAGCTGTAAGGCAAGCTGCAAGCATTGCTCCGCTGAGCGGGTGTAAAAATAGTTAGACCACCTCTATACCACCACTGGGGAAAGTCTTTCTTCTAGACCAGAGTAGGACAGTCGAGTAGATGCTCTGGTAGCTATCTACCTCATCATCCTCATGATCTCATCTGTATAAATATCAATTACCTTAGGGACCGGAAAGACCAGTCCAGAATCGATCACCTGACCGATCTATCGGAGCAACCCCGATGGGTAATCCGAGACCGGTGGAATTGAAAAGGCATTTGTCATAGAACATCGCAGAACTAAACACGATGGAAATAATGTCTTTCACTGAAAAAAAAAGAAGAGAGAGAGAGGGAAAAAAAGAAGTTTGGCCCCTTTCTTGCGTACCCCGGTAGATATGTTGTACAATACTGTAAGCCACGACGTTCTCGAACGGCTAAATTGCGGATATAGCTAGCGGTCGGAGCGGCTATTGATTGATGTGTGTTATTAATACTACTGGGAAATGGGTGGAAAGCCGCATCGCATCAGTAACCGATCTGCCTATGTATATGTAATCAACTAACTACCTTACGGAGCATTCCCCGGAGCAGAGTAGTCCGACAGGGGAAAAAAATTATTTCTGTCTTGTCTCTTCTTGAATCCAGACCCAGCCAGGGTCGACACGCCTAAATTGGACATTTTCCTGACCGTCGGATAATTATCATTGGCTACGTCTTGCCCCCGTGGTTGGAGAGGTCGCTGTGGCTGTTTGATAATGCCTTGGTCATGATTCCTGTACTGCATGTACAGAGTACAGTACGGTGATATCGGGTATTGTAAGCTCGTGCTGCATTGGCTGCATCTAGTACTCCATCATAGTGTCAATCGTAAGAAGAAGAAGGGCAATCGATGGCAGGTCATGCTGCTGTCAACTCTTCAGTTCCTAAGAGATATTATATGAGTGACGTACTCGTACGAGATCTAGCTTCGTTCCCTGACGTAAGAACATCGCTGCCACGGGCTGCTCGAATCATCTCCACGATCATTCGTGTCTGACAGAAAACCTCAGGCAGTGGTGCATGCAGATGGATGAATCCTCTGCTCGATTATCCGCATGGGTGATTGATGACTGATGATTCACCCCACCGACAAGACATCATCCTGCCCCACCAAACCAGCCCGTCCCGCCACGGGGTTCTTTCTTCCTCCAGAAAAGCGTGCTTCTCCCTCTTCTTTTCTTTCCCTCTTCTCCCCTTCTTCTTTCTTTCTTCTCTTTCCTATCATTGATTGTTGCTGGAAAAAAAAAGAGAGGTCAACGGAGAAAGAAAGAACTTGGAAGGCCATCTTCTCCTCGACTCACGCTCTCTTTCTTGTTTCCACCGTCGATTCAGAAAGAGTCTTCCTGTGATTTGATTTTTGTATGTCAGAGATAATAATAACCCCGCGCCTGTGCCCCTCCTTACCTTTACCTTCCTTACCTTGCTTACTTACCTTCTTTACCCTTCCCAAACCAATTTCTTTTTTTTACCCCTACGCTCAGAGAAAAAATATAGCTAATTCTGCAAACAGAAGCTGCAATCATGGGTTACACCGAGCTCGATCAATTGGCCATCAACACGATCCGTGTTCTCGCGGTATGTACTCTTCTCTGCTGACCGTTTCTTGCGTTCTTTTTTCTGTTCTGGATAGAGGCGGAAATGTGCCTTTTTGGTCATTCCGCGCGAAGCTTCCTGGTGAGATCGCAGCGGAGCTATTGACGCCAGTTGCCAATGCAAGCAGTCCAGCAAGCGAGCGCTCATCTCACCGGATCTTCGATGAATAGCTGCTTTTTTTTTTCTGCCTCCCAGACTAACAATTCCGGCGTGACGCAGGTCGATGCCACATCCAAGGCCAACGCCGGTCATCCCGGTGCCCCTATGGGCCTGGCCCCGGTCGCCCACGTCCTCTTCAACAAGTTCATGAACTTCAACCCCAAGAACCCTGACTGGGTCAACCGGGATCGATTCGTCCTCTCGTGAGTTTCGCCCGAATACTGCTTCTCTACCTCTGGCCGATCCTATTGATATGGCGAATGTTGACGCCGGCGAATTAATCCGCTAACCCCGTCTCTTTCTATCAGGAACGGCCATGGCTGCATGCTCCAGTATGCTCTGCTGCACCTCTTCGGATACAATGTTTCCATTGAAGACCTGAAGAACTTCCGGGTATGTCTGTACTCTATTTGAGGATTCCAACACAATGCTAACTAACAACCCTCCAGCAAATCGGAAGTATCACCCCTGGACACCCGGAAGCTAAGGAAACTCCTGGTGTCGAGGTCACCACTGGCCCGTTGGGTCAGGGTTTCAGCAACGCCGTCGGTCTGGCCATTGCCCAGGCTCACACCGCCGCTGTGTTCAACAAGCCCGGCTATGAGCTGTTCAACAACTACACCTACACCATCTTCGGTGACGGTTGCGCCATGGAGGGTGTTGCCTGCGAGGCCGCCAGCATGGCTGGTCACCTGAAGCTGGGTAACCTCATTGCCATCTACGATGACAACCACATCTCCATTGGTGCGTGCACTGATTTCCGGGATATCGAGAACTTGGACTAACACACAATTAGATGGTGACACCAAGGTCGCTTTCACCGAGGATGTCCTGAAGCGCTTCGAGGCCTACGGCTGGCACACCCAGTGGGTCAAGGACGGTGACCACGATCTCCAAGCCATTGAGGACGCCATCCGCAAGGCGCAGGAGGTCAAGGACAAGCCCTCCATCATTAAGCTGACCACCACCATTGGTTACGGTTCCAAGCTCCAGGGCACCGCTGGCGTGCACGGCAACCCCCTGAAGGCCGACGACGCCCAGAGCGTCAAGCGGAAGTTCGGATTCAACCCCGACCAGAGCTTCGTGGTTCCCCAGGAGGTCTACGACCTCTATGGCAAGCGCGCTGCTGAGGGAGCTGCCAAAGAGCAGGAGTGGAACGCTCTGCTGGAGAAGTACGCCACTGAATACAAGGCCGAGTACGACGACCTCCTCCGTCGTCTGTCGGGCAAGCTGCCCGAGGGATGGGAGAAGAACCTCCCGACCTACAAGCCCACCGACGCCGCGGTCGCTTCCCGCAAGCTGTCCGAGACTGTCCTGGAGAAGATCCACGGCGTGATCCCTGAGCTGCTGTCCGGATCTGCCGACCTGACGGGCTCTAACAACACTCGCTGGAAGAACGCGGTCGACTTCCAGCCTCCCGAGTACGGAATCGGCGACTGGTCGGGCCGCTACCTCCGTTACGGTGTGCGTGAGCACGCCATGGGTGCCGTCATGAACGGTCTCGCTGCCTATGGCACCGTGATCCCCGCTGGAGGTACCTTCCTCAACTTCGTCTCGTACGCTGCCGGTGCTGTCCGTCTGTCGGCCCTGTCTCGCGTCCGGGTGATCTGGATCGCGACTCACGACTCCATCGGTCTGGGTGAGGACGGTCCTACCCACCAGCCGATCGAGACTCTGGTGCACTTCCGTGCCACGCCCAACCTGATGGTCTGGCGCCCGGCCGACGGCAACGAGACCAGCGCCGCCTACTACTCGGCCCTGACCGCGAAGAACACGCCCAGCATTCTCGCCCTGACCCGGCAGAACCTTCCTCAGCTGCAGAACTCGACGATCGAGGCCGCCCTGAAGGGAGGTTACGTCATTCTGGAGGCACCGGATGCCGCCATCACCATCGTGTCGACCGGATCCGAAGTCAGCCTCAGCATCGACGCTGCCAATTACCTGAAGGAGAAGCACGGCATCGTGGCCCGTGTCGTGTCCCTGCCGTGCTGGGAGGTGTTCGACGCGCAGGACAAGGCGTACCGTCTGCAGGTCATTCCGGACGGCATTCCCGTGCTGTCCGTCGAGGCAGCATCGACGATTGGTTGGGAGCGGTACTCTCACGAGCAATTCGGTCTGAACCGCTTCGGTGCTTCTGGCCCGTACAAGGAGTTGTACAAGGTAAGCCCACAAAACCCTTCCCCGCTAGAAAAACACAATTGCTAATATGATGTCTTGCAGAAATTCGAACTCACCCCAGAGGGCATCAGCAAGCGCGCCATCGCCACCATCGAGTACTACAAGGGCCAGAAGGTCCGCTCCCCGATCAACCGCGCTTTCGAGCAGGTTGTGTAGACGCTGTATTGTGCGTAGGTTAGGGAGGGAAATTTACATTAAACAAAAGAAAAATGAAAAGAAAGAAAATGAAAAGAATAATATAACGAGCAGGCTATGAGAACCTGACTGATATCGATGTCGGTGGTTACCTTTTTCTTTTTCTTTTTTTACTTTTTTTTTATTTTTTAATGAAATGGAATGGGATTCCTATAAAAACTTAAGCTTAGAAATGGGGTTTTTTTTTTCTTATGTCTGTCTGCCTATCTATTATTTTAGACCCTTGATTTTGCCTTTTTATTTTATTTTATTTTATATTTATTAGAAGTGTGGGAAAAGGAGTACTACTTACTATCTACTTACTACCTACGTAGCGTTAACGTATCGTAAAATGAATACTATAGTACCATAGTACCATATTACCTACCATGCTGTTCTTTGTGCAAAAAGGGGGTTTAGAAAAAAAAAGGTATTATTTATTGAGTTATACGATAGTGGCTTTATTCAACCTGATGAACAAAAAAAAAGGCTTCTATTTCTCAAAGTAAGGTATATGCATATATAGGTCTCGTCTCGTTTTATTTATATGTATACGCTGACTGCGGTTAGAACGCCCACTGTCTCAACCAATTCTCCATCAACGGCTGATCGACAGGCCCCAGCTTGCGCATCGTCGCGCTGCCTTCTTTCGTCTGCCGCTGCTCGATCGGCGATGACAGCCCGCCCTCTGTGTGGAGGAGTCCGCGGTAAAAGTCTAGCAGCTTGAGGGCCGGCTTGGCTGCGACTTCGTCCTCGGAAGGGTTTGTCGCGCTGAGCTGTTCCAGCTCGGAGACCCATGTCGACAGCGAGACGGGCTGCACGTGCGGGTAGTACCGCTGCACGGCGGGGATGAGTGATGCCCATGTCGTTGTTGATGGGTTGACCAGGTTGAAGGCCGTACTGCGTGTCGCGGACTGCGTCCCTCGTCGCGTCTCGATCAGCTCTAGGATGATGGTCGCCAGCTTGTCGACCGGGATCCAGTCTACCTTGATAGAGCCCAGGTCTGTTGGGATCCGCCCCGTCGCTTTCGACGTCGCGATGATCGTTGGCAGCCATTCCTGCCGGTTCCAGACGCCCTTCTCCAGCGTTGGTCCGCCGACCTGCCCGACTCGGAGGATGGTAGTCGGCACGCCCGCGAGCCGCGATGCCGCCAGGCAGATCCGCTCCGAGACGTGTTTGGACTCGCCGTATCCTTGCGGGAGCGTCACGTCCGGGTTCTCGACGGGGGCCTCGGGCACGGCAGGCCCGTGAGAGGGGTTCCAGGCGCCGATGGTCGCGACCGAGGAGACGAAGTGGATGTGCGCGTGGTGGGCGCTCTGCAGGCTGAAGTCGACAAAGCGGCGCACGCCGCGGATGTGCACGTCCTCGAACGTCGAGACGGCGTGGTTGAAGTCGACCTTCCAGGCGTTGTGGATGATGGTGTCCACGGATTGCAGCATCTCGTCGTATTTGCTGTCCTCTAGCCCGAATTTCTCGGCCCCGAACGACGCCTGCAGGAACTCGACTTTGGCCGCGCGGCGAGCGTCCCACGGCAAGCCCTTCTCCAGGAAGCTCTTCTGCTGCCTGGGTGCTGCGTCGGCGGAGCGGTTCAGGCAGTAGACTTTGGCAGTGGCGGGATCGTCCAGCAATGCGTTGAGGAGATAGCTCCCCAGAGAACCGGTCGAGCCGGTGAGAATGACGGTGTGTGCATCAGGAGGAGGGTTTAGCACATCCAGTTGCTGGACGGGGATGTCGGCGGTGTACTTCTTGACCAGCGACTCGATCTTTTCTGCTCTGGATTCTTCGTCCACAAACCCGTTTGCCTCGCCGCCGTTGATGACCTTGTTGACGAAGCGAGACAGCTGGTCGACTGTCGGGTTCGAGTAGATCCTCTGCGTCGTGATGGCTTCGCTGTTTTTGTCCGGATACCGCGCGCGGATGGCGCCCTGGAGGATCCTTGTGAGCTGAACGGTCTGCAGAGAGTCCAGACCGGCACCAAAGAAGTCCTCCTTCTCCCCAATTTCCGACCTGCCGAGGATGGACGAGACGACCTTCTGGACGTAGTTCTTGATCCCAGCGAGATCTGCCTGCTCGGGCAGCTGCTGGGAGGCAAGGTCTTCCTCACCGCTCTCCCTATAGATGGCCTCGATCTCTTCCGCATAGTCCCTGTAGACATGGTGCCGCTGGGTGGACCCTTTCGGCGTCGTCTTGAAGGGCTTGCTCTTACTGGCCACTCCAATCTTGGACTTGAGCACACGCCCGTGAGCCGGAGCGCCTTCATTCGCCTGCTGCACCACCGGCCATATCGCGTCTATGAGCTCGCTTACGGGCTTGTCTTCACTCCATTCATTCCAGTTGGGCTCCACCAGGAGGGCCGACTGGAACCGACCCTGACCGGTAATGACGGCACGGGAAACAAGGGGATGTCCTTCGATGATCTTCTCCATGGTCACCGGGTTGAACTTCTCTCCGTTGCTGAGGACAATGACATCGTCGATGCGCCCGTGGTATATCCACTTGTTCGGCTTGGTGGGATGCGGGATGAAGACGTCCTTGGTCCGGTATTCCTGCAGCTCGGGGAAGGTGTGGAAGATGCCCTGGAACTCTCGGGTCGGGGCCCTCTTGATCACCAACTCATACATGTTCTCCCCGACGAATTGCATATCCACTCCGAAGTACGGATTCCATTCGTAGTAACCCCAGTCCTCGGCCGACAATGGCTGCATGGTGGGGATGAGACCAACCTCGCTGGCACCAATGACAGTCAGCAAGGTGGTCACTTTGCAGAGCTTGTCTCCAATCTCCGGAGAGAGTGGCGCTCCCCCAAAGTTCACCTGGTTCAAGCGAGAGATACCGTCCAGTGCGCGATCCGAATGGCTCATTTCTTCCAGCAGAGAAGGCGGGAATACGGCAGCAGTTGGCTTCGCGGCATCGATCACATCAACGATCAAGTCGGGCGACAAGGGCTTGTCCGGCGGAGTAACGAATGGAATACTGTGGAACAGCGATTCCATAAGTGCCATGTACCCCATAACATGGAAAAAGGGAGTTGTTGACAAGACTAGATCCTGCGGTCCCAAAGTGTGCCAGTAAGAGGGACGACGACCAGGCGGATAGGGAAGATTGACAATACGATCAATAACACCAAAGTATCCATTGGTGAGATAGACCGGCTTTGGCAACCCTATACCCGGAAAAGTTGTCAGTATCTCGTCTCCGGTTTCAGCTCTCCGTGAGCCCTGACATACCTGTTGTGCCCGAGCTGTGAATTATGAGGGCCACATTGTCCTCTTCCTCTTCGTAAGTTTTCTCAAAAGGATATGGGGGAGCTTGACCCTCGATCATCTCCCACAGGGAAGGCATCTCAACGATCTGGAGATCCGGGCTGAGTTTCTTGATATCGAACACTCGGTGTTTCCGCTCAGAGCCGTAAATGAACTTCTGACAATCGGTGGCTTTCAAAAGGTGCAGAAAGGCTTCATCCGAGTTTCTTGTGGAGGGAAGAAAGGGCTGTATAGGTTAGTCATCTTCCTGATTAGAACTTGAGAGGAGACAACACACACCTTATAGCCGGTCTTGTTAGACGCAAGAGCGAATATCACATAGCGGATATCATTTGCTGCCATGTAGGACAGCGTTTCCGGCTTGGAAGGACGACCGAACGTCTTCTCAATCCACCAGGATGCGTAATTGACTGCCTGGGCCAGGTCCCTTATCTTGACCTCGCGGAAGCCATCTGACACTTCAGGCCCGTTGGGAATGAGAGCAAATTTCTGGTCTGGAGCTGTCTTTGCCAGATCATCAAGGACAGCGGCAGGCAGCCTCCTGCCGGCATTGCCCCTGTTTTCGTTCGCCATTTCGGTTTTGAATATGCAAAGATGGGTTTGTTTTTAGCTATGGAGGAAGAAAATGTTGACATCGTGGATACCCTTTATATAGGATTATATATATATAGGAGAAGGGGTCTTGATGGATCTTTTGTCTGGGCTTCCATCGCGATGTTTCCAAACCGCTCTCCGTCCCCGCCAACGCCCCCATTTCCTGCGGGGCGGGATCTGTTCAATAATAGCATTGATGGTGTACAGAAACGCGCACTGGCCGGCTCGCACGGGTCATGTCTGTTCACAGAGGGCTGCTCGGCATGACGAGGGATGCCGAAGATCCGATTGCAGCTATACAGAACGCTGTATTAGGACGCTGTGGCTGGCATCGTGTATATGCATGTTTCGATGAACACAGACAAGGATGTCAGCATTAGGGTCCTTTTCTGAGCCATCCCATTCGCCAGACTGGTATTTCGTCAGCATGACGGGATCGTTATCGAAAAGCTTAAAATCTTATTCTGGCGAGCGTCACAGACCTCTCTTCCTCGGTATGGAAAGATCAACGCAGCGGAGAGAGGCCACCTCGGCCTTGATAAGGGCCGAAGGTCAGGGCAGAGACGGATAAACGGCTTCCCACGCGGGAATTAGACGGGAATTATTGACGTCGAATCCAACGGTGAGGACAGTTGTGAAGAATTGACACGACGATGCTCCACAGGCTCGAATCCTGGGCCAACAGGTGCAGTTGTGCATGAAGATCACCGCCGTAGCGGGTGGGGCTCGCACCGTTGCACCAAAAATATGCATTCCCTTAGCTTGTCGGTCTTGCAAGAGTTCAACGCGGCTTCTAGAGCGTATCCGGTAATATCTCACGGCAGAGACATCGTTAATTGCGAACAGAGAACAGTACTGACGGCCACAATGCCTGATGACAGCGGGCTATGGAGGAGGAGACTGCGATGATAAGCTCTGGTGCCTGTCGGCTGCCACCGCGGGCCGCCTTCCGGGTCTTCGGCACGCCACGCTTCTAACGACGCCTCAGCGTCGGGATTCCGACATTTCTTGCCAGAAATACTCCGTCCGTCAGCATGGAGACACATGGAAGGGTTGGAAGCCAAGTCGGAAATCCCGAAGACGAGTGCCACATGAAACCCAGGTGGAGTCGACCATCTTGACCGTCTTACGCCTTTCAAGCCACAAACAACAAACAGGTCGCAACGACAGTAATCATCATTTTTCGGTTCCTGCCTTTTTTTATACACCGATACTAGAACGCCGGAAGACATGTCAAGTGATATCCCATGACCGCGTGCCCCTTGGGGGCCCTTCCCCAAACACAAAAACTGCCATGCCGGACTTGAAAAAGAAACCGAAAGAAAAAAAAAAAGGCAAACCAAATGGGAAAATATACAGCAAACATTAGACAAAAATCATCTCCGCAGGCGCAACATTGCAATTCAGATCCTGACCTTTTGCGACTCCTTCTCGACGATCTTCACCAGCTCCGAATATACCTTGCTGAAGTCTTCCTGATCTTCGCCATTGGCAGCCTCTCCTTCCTTCTTCTTGCCTTTCCCAGTCTTCGTGACCATCACCACACTGGTCGGCCGTTTCGTGGCGCCAGCCGCACCCAGCTCCGCGCGAGACGTGACGAAGACGTAGGGAATACCATGATCTTCGCAGAGTACGGGGATGTGGGAGATGACGTCCATGGGAGAGATGTCTGCGGCAAGAACCACGATGCCTGGAGGTTCTGGAACGGCGACGTTTGCTTGAGGGATAGGGGACTTGCGAAGGGCCTTGACGACTTCTTTCACACCCCGTTTCAGAGACTTGTTCGCAGCGGCTGAAGATGACAGTCAGTCAGCAGTTGCGCCAAAGATTTTAGGATATCTCTAAGTAGAAAAATTTTTTTTACCTTTCTTCACGCTCTTCAACACCTTCTTCGCAGTCTTGTCTTCGACCAGTGGGTGTGCAAATGGAACAAGAGCGCCAACTGGCCGAGGCTCCGCCGGCTTGGACTCCTTCTCCTCAGTGTGTCCATTGGCAGTCGCTTCTTGAGCCTGTGCCTTCTCTAATCCCTCCAACACTTGTGTCGTAAGCTCCTTTTCGACGGCATCAGCCAGGGCGCTGGAATGCTTCTTCTCCTTCTTGTCTTTCTTGTGCTTGTGGACGCCGTCGGTCTCCGAGCGCTTCTTTTCCTTCTTCTCCTTCTTCTTCTCCTTGTCGCTCTTGTCCTTTGCCATGGTGGATTATGCTATCTCTGAATGCTCCCCCGGAGACGCCGACAGAGACAGAGAAAATAATTGGGGGACAGTAGCGACGGAGAGATGTGTAGACAGCAAGTGGTGGAGATCGAAGAGTCGGTCCAAGAGCTCGAAATTTTGAAGATTTGCGGTGCTCCGCGCGGGCTCGCCTTGTAGAAATTTTGGCACTAATCCTGTTCGGGCTA
The DNA here is from genome assembly GCF_000968595.1 of Rasamsonia emersonii CBS 393.64. Classification (NCBI taxonomy): domain Eukaryota; kingdom Fungi; phylum Ascomycota; class Eurotiomycetes; order Eurotiales; family Trichocomaceae; genus Rasamsonia; species Rasamsonia emersonii. The sequence continues at coordinate 3,483 of NW_013562818.1, read as the reverse complement.
CAAGCTCTCTGCAGGTGACTGCATTGCTTAGTCAGCGTCCCATGCCTGCAAACCCGCGCCGCAAAACAAAGCAGCGAATGCTTCGCTTGATGGCCGGCTGTTGTTCGCTGCGTTCATTGAACCGTTCTATTGTCTAGAGAAAGACCCCTGGTGCCTGTCAGAGTATTTAGCTCCGCGTCTGGAGCTCAAGGGTGTCGCCTTCGGCCGCCAGGATACATGTACTCCGAGTCTTCGAGGATACCTAGCTTGCACCGTGAGCATCACCTTGCTATTGCTTGAGCTCCGATACAGAACACAAAGACACTGACAGGTCCAAGATGAGTTCGCAGAGACTCGCCAACACTCAGCCCACCTATGACTTCCTCGCAGGCGGATCGCCCTCGTCTCCTTCGGCGTCATCGACCCAGCATCCGTTGCGACAGTCTCTCCGTCCGTCTCAACCGTCCAAGACGGGTAAGATGCGACTCCCACACGAATAGAAGAGAATTGGAGCTTACTTGGCTGTCTAGAAGCGGAAAATCACGAACTACGCGTGCAACTGAATACCTTGAAATATGAATTGGAGAATCTCAAGCAGGAGCGAGATCTCATGGCACTACGCCATGAGAAAGAGCTTAGGGACTTGCAAATGAAAGCCGACGCGGACTTTAGAAAGGCTCAGGTGGGTGATTACATGCTTTATTGGATGTTTTGACTTTTAAATACTAAACTCGGTGTGATATGGCAGGGCGCCGAAGCTGCCAGCAATCGAGCCAACCACAAAAGCGAAGCGCTTGCCAAGGAACTGAAAGAGGCTCAAGAGTCCGCACTCAGCGAAAAGGCTAGCTTAGAGAGAAAGATCAGGACATTGCAAGATCAGAATCAATCGTTGCAGGAAGAGGTCAACGACGCCCAGGCGCAGTTATCTGACCAAGAGAGACAATACAAGTATCAAATCAATGAGCTGGAAACCATCCGCTCGTCGTTGCAGAAGACGCTGGAAGATCTGCAAAGAGATCTCCAAAGTGCACGGGACAATTTAAATGCTGTGCAAGAGCGGTTGTCGCAGCGTGAAGCGGAAGTCGCCAGCCTCGAGGCAGAAAACTTGCGCCTGAGAGCAGAAGGAGGTGATTCCGAGACGCTGGCCGTCCTGAAAAGAGAACTGTCGGAGCAGGTGAACCACATCAGGAACTTAGAGACAACAAACCGCGAGCAGCTGGCAGAGTTGCGCCACCTGCGGAAAGTTCAAAGGAACGTGGATGTTGTCGAGGAGCAAAAGAGATCGCTCGAGAATAAATTAAACCTGATGAAAGATCTGGAAGCCGAGCTTGCGAACGTGCAGATCCAGAAACAGATGCTTGAGGATGAGAGGCGATCATGGACGAGTCTTCTGCAAGCAGATGGCCTGGCAGCTGAACTCGATTCCCCAGAAGCGGTTGTGAAGGCATTAGTTCAAGAGCGAATGGAGAAAATCACGCTTCTTGATAAGCTTGGCAGTATCGAGCCTCGGGTGCTTGAGAAGGAGGAAATCATAAAGGACCTTGAAATGGAGAAGAATCAGTTGAAGCAAGAGGTCGAGAAGTTGCGCAGTGCCAGTTCTACTGCAGGAGGAACCGCAGAGAGCCGGGCAAGGCTCAGACTGGAGCGTCAACGAACCCTTGCAATCAAGGAGGTGGAATATCTCCGTGCCCAGCTTAAGACTTACGATACCGAGGAGATGACGATGAATGCGGATGAAAGTCGATATGATGAGCAAAAGTCCAAGCAGATCGCGCAGCTTGAGCAGCTCATCGACGAGTACCGTGCAGAGCTACAGAAGGCGCATGACGAGCTGTCGAGCCGGGAGATGCAGCAGGACGAGTCACAGCCACGAGGTGTCAAGCGACCTCTTTCACCAGCCGACAGTGATGCGGAACCTGAGCGGATCGCGGTTCTCTCGCGCAAGAACCGAACACTTCAGGACGCACTGTCAAAATCGGAGCAGAATGTAGCCCTTTTGAAACATGAGCTGGAAGCGACCAAGTCGCACCTCCATGAACTGCAAGAGCAGTCGCGTGTCCGCATTCTCGAACTGCGGTCAAACCCGACAGCCGAGGCCGAGAATCTCAAGTTATCCACCATTAGAGCTCTGAAGGCGGAAAACCGCGACCTCCTTGCTCAGTTGCGAGGTGAACACCAGAACGTCAAGGTGGTCCCAGTCAGCACCCTGGAGAGCATGAAGCTCGAGCTGCAGGAGCTGGAACGAACAGTCGCCGAGAAAGAGAAACGCATGCGTCGCCTGAAGGAGATCTGGACAGCCAAGTCGTCCGAATTCCGCGAAGCCGTGGCGTCGGTGCTGGGATACAAGCTGGACTTCCTGCCCAACGGCCGGGTGCGCGTCACGTCCATGTTCCACCTCTCGCCGGCGTACCGACACGGCAACCGGAACGCGCCGGCCGACGCCAGAGGGCCGGGCAGCATGGGCAACGGCGAGGAGAACTCGATCATCTTCGACGGCGAGAACGGCACGATGAAGATCTCGGGCGGGCCCAACAGCCTGTTCGCGATGGAGATCAAGCATCTGATCAAGTTCTGGGTCGAGGAGCGCAAGGACATTCCTTGCTTCCTGGCTGCCATGACGCTCGAGTTTTACGACAAGACGACCCGTGCTGCGAGGGTGTAATAAACACAAGTCAGTCATCCACCCAATCTCCATCCCTATCGTTCCTCGATTCGGTTTCTATGTTGTTTCATTTTTTTTATCATTTGTGTCAGTCCAAGGGGAAATGCAACCTGGAAGATGAGAACGAGTCTTTATAATTAATGGATACCCGTGTAGTTAGCTAGCTGGCCGGCTATTACATTAGTTATGTATGGTCCATGCATGTGTGTATGTATGTAACTATGTATGTATGCAATTAACTATGTACGTACCTAATCCTATGTTACAGCAGAGAGAAACAAAAGAAAGAAAGAAAGAGGAGTGGATTCTTTTCTTTCTTCTTTCTTCTTTCCCTCCCCCCGATTATTATTATTGACTTGACGATATGTAATGTGCTGTACATACGTACTCCAGTTACTACCTACCTATTAATGAAATAAATAAATGCATGCCATGAGTATATCTGATAACATACACACAAACTCACTTTATCATTGTCATCAGTGAACAATTACATAAATGAGTGTTCACTTTTCACTGACTGATGTAACCAATTAACTAATTAATTAACTAATTAAACTGCTACCAAGTTTTTTATATTGCCTACCTAGGCACCTACCTACCTACCCTGTCACATTACATTACCTACTCCGTACTCATACACTCTCTGCAATCGATCAATCGATCCGGTCCAGTCCGGTCGGGTCGGTGGTGGTCTGTCTCTTCCTTGCCTTGCCTTGCATTGCTTCTTCTATATACAGTATAATCGGTACAAGAAGGAATAGAAATAGAAATAGAATAACATAGATAGAGGGGACAATAATAACAATAGTAACAATAAAAAGAGGGAAAGGGGGATATAA
>NW_013562819.1:0-13591 GCF_000968595.1 Rasamsonia emersonii CBS 393.64 | reverse complement strand
ACGATATCACGGCGGCGCTGGCGGACTCTCGCCATGTCGATAATGACGTCATTCTCAGCTGACGCCTGCGACGACAGAGACGAGCACATGTGCACGCCGTAGCGCTGGCAGCGGCGTGTCAGATAGGCGATTCGCCCGGTCGCGACCAGTGTCTTGGTGGGCGTGCAGCCCTCGTTGATGCAGCAGCCGCCGATGTGCTCGCGCTCGATCAGCACCGTCTTGCGCCGCGCGCGCGCCAGCGTGATCGACAGCGGCATGCCGGCCTGTCCGGAGCCGATGATGATCGAGTCGTATTTGGGTATGTCGGTGGCCATGGTGGAAGCGAGCTGGGGGAAGTGTCTTGCAAGGGGATGGTCAAGCCGGCGGGATCGAAGCCCATGATAAGATTGAGTTGCTGACTGTGCAAAGTCAAATGAATAAACTATGTCGTCATAGCAGGTAGATTGCAGGTAGATTTACAAGAATCCGCTAGACCGTCGTGTAGACGATAGTATTTCTTCGACGAATTGTGAGAGTCGTTATTTGTAGAAGTGAAATAGTGAGATGGTCATATTGCAAAATTCAAATAAAATCCTGATAGAGTAAGTGTCTTGCAAGGATCTGGATCTGAGGCATAATCAAATAAAAAGAAAATTAAAAATAAAAACCAGAATAAAAATATAAGAGAGAAAGAAAGAACGGACTGTATTCCTCACCGAAGTTGTCTCCTAATCGCAATCCAACAAATATTTATCCTATATAAAGAGGAATAAGATATAGATATCTTGAAACAGCCTCACCTTCTGTTAGTTGTTTGTACACAATAGTTAAGAAATATCATGTAGCTTGCTAGTGCTGTGTGTTCACAAGACTTAGCAGATGATAAAAATAAGGTTTGAATTAAATCATAGTACTATATCTTAGTCACAATCAAAACAGATATATAAAAAAAATCAGCATCTAGTGTAGATAATAATTCTACGTGCAGGCAGTCAGGAGTTCATTTATATCACAAACAAAAGAAATTCTCCAATTTATGCCTTTTCTTTCAACGTGATCGCACAAGTATGGTGTTTATATAGCTCTACATGGATTGCTAAGTTTAGTTACATTCGGTATTTTTGCACAAGACATTCTTGTCTCTTCCTATTCTCTCTTGTTTTTTTATCATTTTTTTCCTTTTTTTTTTAAAAGGGGGCAAAAAAAAAATCTACGATTATCTATCAGACAAAAAAGTCTTTTTTGCTCAACTTGCAGTTATCTATCGATCAACAACTTCTTATATCGGAAATATTCCCTGAGGACAAGCATCGGGGAGATAACTTATTCTATCGATAGCATTGCTACCATCCCTACACTCTTTCATAATTCATAGTAAGTAGCAAGATACCTTCCTGGTCCATAAGATACCAGCAGTAGGCTACCCCTTAGATAAGACTCGGGGTGCTGTCTTCCCCGCATCTCGTTATCTCTCCTCGCGCTAACCCTACTTACCTGTTTAGGCAGTTGTATCTGTGGGATGATATGCTTGACAAGGATTATTATTAATTTTGTGTCCTGGACTGATATAAGTCTAGCAGTGTCCTCCTGTCGAGTATTCTCATGTATATGCCTAGTAGTCTCCCTGTTATCCTCTCGCTTTCTGCAACATGGGCATTCCAGACATTGAGAAGACACATCCCCACCCTGTTACCAGCATCACCGGCCATGTCGACGCGGCACTCGAGTTCCTCCAGGCCGAAGGCACGACGGCAGCAGTGTCCACCATCGACGAACGAAAACTCGTCCGCAAGATCGACTGCATGATCATGCCTCTGATGTGGGCGTGCTATAACCTGCAGTATCTGGACAAGGTGTTGAGTATGACTGCGTCCTTTTTCTTTTTTCCTTTTTTTTTTAATTTTCTGCTGACTGCCAGTCAACTACGCCTCTGTCATGGGCCTCCTCCAAGACACCAACATGCAGACGAATCAGTTCGCCAATCTCGCGCTGGCTTTCTATGTCACGTACCTCGCGTTTGAGCTGCCGACGGGCTATCTGATGCAGCGGTTTCCTACGGCCTAGTATCTGGGGCTGAACGGTGGGTCTATCACTCGCCATGCAGTCGTGCTTACTGACGCCAGTAGTCATTCTATGGGGTGTAATGACGACGCTCAACTGTACGGCCTCCACCTTCGGCGGGTTGATGACGCTGCGGATTCTGCTGGGCGTGTTTGAAAGCGCCATTGCGCCTGCGTGAGTCTCCTCTGCAAATATCAGACTATTAACTGACTATCCAGGTTGATCCTGATCACGTCGATGTGGTACAAAAGACATGGTGAGTGCCATTCAGTCCTTGGTTGCAGCGCAACTGACTCACTTCCTGTCAGAACAACCCATCCGCATGGCCGCCTGGTACATCGGCACCGGCACCGCCTCTATCATGGGCGGTCTCGTCGCCTACGGCCTACTGTTCTACTCCGCCGACAAGTTCCGCTCGTGGCAGCTACTGTTTCTGATCATCGGGCTCGTCACGGTAGTCGTTGGCGTCGCCGTGATTGTTTTCCTGCCCGACAACCCCATGTCCTCCCGGCTCAGCCACGCCGAGAAGATCTGCGCGATTGAACGCCTGCGCGAGAACAAAACCGGCATCGAGAACAAGCGCTTCAAGAAGGAGCAGTTTTACGAGGTGTTTACCGACCCGCAGACATACCTCATCGCCGTCGTCGTCGCTGCCATGGACGTGCTCAACGCTGCTGGCAGCAGCTTCTCCGCTCTCATCATCCAGAGCTTCGGCTCCACGACCAAGCAGACCGAACTGCTCTCCATCCCCGGCGGCGTCATCAGCGTCGTTTCCATCCTCATCGGGAACTACATCGCCGGGAGAACCAACCAGCGGTGTCTGGTGGCGATCATCAGCTTCGCCATCGGCCTGGCGGGCAGTTGTCTGATGACCTTTGTCAGCGGAAAAGCCATCCGGCTGGCAGGGAACTACCTGATGAGCTGTTCCGGGCCGGCGCTGCCACTGATGTACGCCCTGGCAGGGGCCAACGTGGCGGGGCACACAAAGAAAGTGACCATGAACGCCATCATGCTGATGGCCTTCTGTCTGGGCAATATCCTAGGGCCGCTGACCTTCCGCACGAAGGATGCGGGGCTACATGCCGGCCAAGATTGCCATCGTCGGGACGACCTCGGTTGCGATTGTGTTTTCTGTCGCGCTGCTCCTGTACTATAGCTTCGAGAATGCCCGGCGAGACCGCGCGCAGGAGGGTGTGCTTGTGCAGCACCAGGAGAATTCCGAGTTTTTGGACCTGACGGATCGGCAGAATCGCGAGTTTAGGGTGAGCAGCGCCAGAAGGTATGAAGAGAAATACTGACAGGAGATAGTATACGTACTAGTCGGCGGATTCGTTATTAATTGGTACTCATTCTGGTTATACGTATGTCGAGGTGGGTATGTCATGGATAAACACCTATGAAGCAGTCGACCTATTCTTTTTTTTGATCAAATTCACCAACGTCCTGTCTCACTACAAGATTTTCAAAACCCGGCAAGCAAGCAAGAAAGAAAGGGAACAAAGAGAATCAAGAAACAAACTGCAGTCAAGACAGGAAAATAGAACAAATAGCACTTAAATATCGAGAAATCGAGAAATCAATTACTGAAGAAAAAGAGAAGAAAGTTGTGTCCCTTCATTTCCTATGATTATTTTTGCTGTGGTAATGAACTTTGGTTTTTTTTCCCCTCTTTGGCTCATACTGAGATGTTAACCAGTTGAACTTTGATATATTAGCATGGGGTATGGGGTAATTCCTCACTCACAAAACAGATAATACTCAGGGCAATATATCCTTTTTTTTATTAAAAAATTATTTCTTTATTTTTTTTGGCAGCAGGGAAATGCGCATACGTAACTAAACCAATCAAAAACCCTTGTGTATGACAGATTCGTATCGGCTTTATTTATAAAGTTAAGGACGCCTCTCTTTTTTCTTCCCTTAACCCAGTCTAATCTTGATAGGCGGGTTTAATTATTATTATTATGGTATTAATAATAATAGTAGTGATAATACTATTATTTCGGATCCATTATTGTCGTTATTACCATCATTATCATTGTGGCTAATATTTATCCAATCCAATCTAATCTAGTCCAATCGAGGAAGGGAGGAGGAGAAGGAGAGAAGTTTTTCTTTCTCCTACTAGATAGATCTGTGTTTCTGATGGAGTTACTACAGGATCCATGTAATAACAATTCAGGAACTAGTGGACAGACCACGTACTGTTAATCATCTCCATTCACGAAAAAAAAATGAATAGTAAACAATTAATCACAAAATCTCAAGGTTACATACGGAGTACTCGACAGATGACGTCGTCCTTACTAACCAGATTAGGAAATATGAGGAATCATTAACCTTAAGCCAACATTAAGATTAGGATTATTATTTCCTAGTGCTTAGGAATCACGGTTTCTGAAAGAGGAATAGAATAATTAGAAAGAACCATTATTATTATTGTTACCTAGGTTTAGGTTATTAGTAAACACGGAAACAAACTTCACTACCTTATTGAGACGTAGTTCATTTGGTTTGTTTGTAAGTATGCTTGTTTCTACCTACCTATTCTAGATTTCTATGAGTTTCTTTCTTTTTTTTGTTGGTTCCCATATCAATAATACGAATAGAAACACGAACTCCAGTCTGTTAAAGACAGACAAACTCTTGCTTGCTGCTTGTCTGCAAGAGGATATAAATAAAGATCTCGGATTGTTTAATGGATTAATCCTCTGGCTTTCGTACTTTGCCAAGGTGATCCGTTTGGATTATTGATACCTTCTTTTCGAAGAATTGTTTTGTATGCTAGGGTTGATCATTAATGTTACCTGATCGACAAGCAGTGGATCCTGCTGCTGCTGATGCATGACAGATCAAAATTACTCGATTCGGAAAGGTGTGTTCATCCCTCCTCCTTTTGGCTGGTAGGTAGTTACATCCCCAGAAGCTTGCGAGTATCCTCCTATCACTCACTTACTACTTACCTAGTTAGTGGAGCACTAGTAATCTACTTCAGTATTGCGATTTGTAATTGTAGTTCTCCCTCAGTCCCTGTTTTCGGCCGATCAACTCTGAACGAGCTTAGTTGATTGATTGATGCTACGTATGTTGCTCGACTGATGGTTCCTGTTGGATATAATCCTCGGTAGAGGGAATATTAAATTAATATTACCGGTGGAACGGTATCCATGTCAAACCACCCATATATATAATACTCCTGCCTGTCTGCATCGTCTGTATAATAATCTCCAGTCCCTCACTGCCAGCTTCAGCCTTTCTCATCACTGTTCCCCCCATTCCTCTCAGCCAGCTAATACGAATATACATACAAAATGGTCCACCTCTCTCCTCTCCTCTGCATAGCTGCAGCAGCAGCCCTCCTCTCCGCAGCAGACGCCACGCCCCTCGTCCCAAGAAACCCGACTCATAGCAACGCCCCCGCCAAAGCCGTCTTTTTCCAGACCAACAAATCGCCCAACTCCGTTGTTGCGCTCCCCGTCGTCGATGCAGATGGTAAACTTGGCGATCCAGTCTTCCATCCTACAGGCGGCAATGGCGCTGCTGAACTCGCTGCAACGGGGGGTCCCAGTACCCCTGACTCGCTAGGCAGTCAGGATAGTGTCGTCGTGGAGGGGAATGTATGTTTGTCTCCTCTATCCCAGCCATTCTATACTAGATAGGACAAGCTGCTGACGAAATTCAGCACCTCTTCGCCGTCAACGCCGGCTCCAACCAACTCTCGCTCTTCTGCATCCCTCCTTCCAGCCCGACAAACCTCTCCCTGGTCGGAACCTACACCACCCCCGGCGACTTCCCCGTGTCCCTGGCCGTGCATCGCGACCTCGTCTGCGTCGCCCACGCCGGATCCCGCGCCGGCGTCAGCTGCGCGCGCTGGACGCCCCGGGGCATCGACCCCTTCGACGCCCTCCGCAGCTTGGACCTCAACCAGACGAACCCGCCCAGCACGTCGCGAAACCTCCTGTCAGAGACATACTTTGCCCACGATGGCCAGGGCCCCGTCCTCGTCGCGCACGTCCGCGGCATCACCAGTACCACCAACAACACAAACACGGGCTTCCTGGCCACATGGGCTGTTGACCAGCAGCAGAAGACTCAGACTCGCGTCTCAGACAAAGCGACAATCGTCTCCCCCTCCGGCACCGCATCCCTCTTCGGCGCCGCGCCCATCCCGCACTCCTCGCTCGTCTTCGTCGCCGACCCGACCTTCGGCGGCGTCACCATCGACCTGGCCCGGCCGCAGACGCCCGTCACCAAGACCGTCGTGCCGCGCCAGAAGGCCATCTGCTGGGCGCGCCTGGGCGTCAACCACTCGACAGGCATCCTGCCAGACGCAGGGCTGAACCGGATCGTGCAGGTCGACCTGCTGTCCGGCGGGATCCTCCAGGACTGGACCTCGGCGAATGGCAATGCCGGGAATTTCGACTTCTCCCTCGCGGGCGACAGGCTGTATGCCCTGGCTTTTGGCGCGGGTGATACGACTGCCCATGTGGCGGTGTTTGATGTCTCGGGGTTTCCGTTCGCAGATGTGCAGAATGTTGTTGTCAATGGGACGGATAGGTTTTCGATGGGTCTGGCTGTGTATTCTTAGGATGTACTGTACTCAATAATTGGCTGCTGGCTGATAGCGTGGTATATGTACAGTATGTACGGTATATGTATTGTATGTAGGAGGAGATGTGCCTCTGGAGTATGGCAGTCTGCTGGACTTCGTTTCAGTGGCATGCTTATAGTCAGTCCTTGATATTTACCTGATGAGGACTGTCAATTAAAAAATTCCTTCCTTTTTTCTTTTCTCCCTTTCTCCCTTCCTTCCTTCCTTCTTTCTTCCTTTCTTTCTTTTTCTTTTGTTGCGTGGAGGATGTTTTGCCTTTCTTCTGACCTTTGCTAGGCGTGACTTGCAACTGGATATCCGCTTATGTCTATTGTCAAGTCAATTGCTGCAATATTATCATCATTCATACACATCTTCTGCAGGCGTACAGCACACGTATGGCTGTTGCTACTCGTCCAGCGCAAAACACCGCTCCACCGACTCCGCATTATTCCCCCACCAGTTCGGCATCGCAATCTGCTTGCCCGCCCCAAAGAACAAAAAGATCAGCAGCATATTGAAGTTGAAGCCAGCGTCGAACGCCGCCGCGATCAAGTAGCTGTACCGCTTCCACACCTCGAACCGCTTCCGGTAGAAGTGGTACATCACCACGTACCCCCCGATGATCGCCGACGTGTACCCCGTGCTGATGTTGCCGTAGAACACCGCCAGCCCCGAAAAGAAGATTGTTACGTTCCACAGGTCTACCCGCCACCGGGGGAACGCCCGGTGTAGAAGATACAACAGTGGAGGTACCGCCGCGCCCACCAGGAACGACCACGGCAGCGGCGCGAACAGCTGCTGCGAGAACAGCCGCTGCGGCCCGATCACCGCGTACTGCACGCCCATCGTGTTGTACGACTGGATCTGCTGTCCCGTCCACTGGTTGAGAGGATCCTGCTTCGCCCCCGACAGGTAGTCGAACTTGGTGTTGAGCACCCACCGCACGACCCCGTAGTTCACCGGCACCCCCAGCACCGTCCCGAAGATCTGCGAGAAGAAGATCGCCCGCGGCGGAATGTGCATGTAGTGCCCGATCTTCTGGTCCTGCAGCATGTACTGCGCCCGGTACCAGGCATCCCCCGCGATGGCGCCGTACGTCGACGGCCCGCACGGATGGTGGTAGCCGTTCCCGGCCTTGGTGTGCACCATGTACCCGTACATCAGCTCGTTGAACGAGCCGGTCGCGACCTGGTAGTTCGAGATGGCGTACAGCCAGCCCATCGGGATCACGACGACGGCCGCCGTGCTCAGCGCCACGAACAGCGTCCAGATCGGAATCCACAGATACCCGCACCCGATGGCCGTCACCAGCACCACGAATCCCGCCAGGAAGAGCACTACGTACCACCACCACGGCACCTCCTTGTAGTTCCGCTGCAGCACGTTCAGCCGATCGTGGTACTGGTGGTTGATGCTCTCGCCCTTGTTGCGCGCCTGCTTCTTCCGCGAGTCGAGCACTTTGCGCAGGTTGGTGGACACCTGCACGAAGCCAAATGTCGCAATCCAGGTGACGGCGGCCGGCAGTTTGGCGTAGTCGAAGAACGTGGCCCAAATATTCTGCAGGCCCATGTACATCGGCCCGTACTGCTGATAAGCCGTCTCGTTGATCTGGAAGTCCGGCGTCAGCACCTCAAGGACCGGATATGTCGACCCGTTCGCCAGCAGCAGCTTGTTGCTCATCAGTCCATGGTGGTACGAGCCCAGATTGCCCCATTTGGCCGCCGGCAGGAGGATCCAACAGTTGACTGCAAATGCCAGGAAAAGAATGACCTGCGTCCACCACGGCGTCAGCAGGATCGACGACCCGTTCCAGTTGATGTTCGACCAGTCCAGCGACAAGTTCAGAAAGCCCATCCCGCCCAGGCCGGACCCGATGAAGTTGGCCACCGGGTTATGCGGCGCCACCCAGCAGAGGAAAGCCAGAGACGAAGTGAAAGGAAACACATACTCCGGCAAGAACTGCCACAGCGTCATGCCGATCAGACACAGGAAGAAGACCTTCATCTGCTTGCGGGCCAGCGGCGACGACATGTCCGTCTTGCGGAAGGTCTCGAACAGGGTGCTCTGCATCAGCGCCTGCGGCCAGATGTAGTTGGGGTCGTAAAGCAGCAGCTGGCGTGCGATGGCTGCGAAGGAATAGCCGATCCAGACGATGGAGAACATGAAGAAGATGGCCACGGCCGGGTGGACTTTCTCGCCGTAGTAGAGCTCCGCCAGCGAGATCGGGTAGAAGCCCAGGTTGTAGGTCGCGCCCGACGCCGCCGTCACTGTCACCAGCACATGTTCCTTGATGCTCCAGGGGCCCGGATTGAGGCTGAACGACCACTTGGTAAAAGGGACGCGCACGACAGTCGCCGGCAGCACGCGCGCGAGAAAGTGTCCGAGGTAGTGGCACGCGATCTGGACAAAGAAGATCGAGTAGGGCGCCTGCGTCGTGCGGAAGTAGCTCATCTGCGAGAGGAACGCGCCGGGAATGACGAAGATGACGCAGAGCAGGAAGTAGCGGAATGTGATGGTCGGCAGCGTTGGGTCGTCGGTCAGGCTGACCAACTGGCGCACTTCCAGCGGCAGCGCAGCGATCTCGGGGTTCTCATGGCTCTCCTGCTCGATGGCTGCTGTCTCGTCTGTCCAGTTGCCTTTCTCGTCAGCGATCGGGTCGGCAGAGACCGGGGTCTGACTCTCGCCGATAGCCTTGTCTGAAGGCACTGAGGCGACGGGATCTTTCACTGGTGTCACATCCTCTGTCGGCGTACTGGTGCTGCCCTCCGCCTGGCGATGAGACCTGCTGAAGAGCGTCGAGAGGCCCATAGTCGCGTTCTCTGTCTCAGTCAACCGCCGCAAGCTCGAGCAGTCAGGCGGTCTGGACAGGCGCGCATGCCATGGATGTCGACGCTCCTTATATGACGAGGAATTGCTCAATTAATAATTAATCCTTCACAATGTACGGCATTATCCGACGCTGGCCGCAGCGACATTGTCAATGAGAGCGATGGCGAAACCAACTCCACCGCACGCGTGATGGTGAAAAGCTCCATCCAGAGGAGAGAGACGGCCACGCGAGCTAAAATAGGACATTTCTGGAGTTGGATGTAACCCTGCCTGCTCGCAGAGAGGAACTGGTCAGTATAAAAATCCAAGTGCAAGAAGTGCACGAACCAACAGAGCCCCGCGTTAAGCATAACCGGCGTAGCGGCGATGGCGTTATCGACCCACCGTTCGACGTCAGCCGTCAAGCTGTGGATGTGGAGATCTTTCGAGCGTCTAGCCAGGTGAACCATGGAGAGCAGTTTGGATTCTGTAATAATAATGGACGGAGAAGGCACAAACAAATGCAGATGGAGGCTGAAAAGAGAGTGGAGGCGGAAGTCGATCGTCTTCGGAAAGATCCGACACGGCCCAATCGGGCAGAGCCGCCTTTTCGAACGATGGCCTGCTTGAGAAGTTGCTTTACTTGGGTATATTCTAATCTATCGTAATAAGTAGAAAAAAGAATTCAGTGTTCCATGATTTGCTGACAGTTGAGGGGGTTAGGTTTTGGTGTTCGTTTAAAAGGTGGATGCTTTTTTATATATTTATCGAATCCTAGGTCGACATACAGAATATCATGTTCTATCATCTTCCAATGTACAAGGACTACCTTCACTCTCGAAATACAACTATCATTTTTATCTGTTGTTTGGGAGTGAATTATTGTATGGAGTGGTCATATATATCTCCCTATGTCCTGGTATATCTTTTACCCTGTCCTGGTTCTCCTTATTTTTTATTGATTTTTTTTTAAAAAAAGTGACAGCCTTAAAATAAATAGTCCTTCAATGCCAGGATAGAGGACAAATGTGGAATATTTTCTATATTGCTGCTCGCAGAATAGCTGCACTTTCATGAATACCTGCAACGATACTAAAAAATGTGATGATAGTACCTGCTATTTCGATTACTTAGTAACAGGAAGAGTCATACCTTGCAAACATGGTTTCATCATTGATGTCTCGCAAGGGAGCTAGGGAGAATGCATGTTCTCTCACCTATCTAGGTAGGTGAAAATATCGTATAAAAATCTGCAAGCAGTCTTTTTCCTTCCTCATTCAGACATTGCCGCTTTAAGTGGGTGAGCTGGGTGAGTCAGGTGATCAGATCACCCAGTCAAGGTGATTTACTCACCCGAGCTCATTTATACTCACCCCATCTTCACCCGTCCTTCCCTTATGTGTGGGCCAGCTGTTTAGCAACATGCAACCTAGGAACCATGCAGAGAACAGATTGGAAAATGAAGGTGGCAGTGGGATATCCCCTGCTGACCCCAGTAAAAAAGATAATAGCAAAAATTGTGTCCTGTGACCCTTTTTTTTCCCCGCTGTTCTTTCTAGCCTTTTGTTTCCTCTCCTTTCTTCCCCCTTTCCTGTACTTGTTATGATCCTGCAGAAAATATATATCTGTATTTCTATGCCTATCTCTGTAGATTTTCTTCTCTATTCTTATCTTTTCTCTCTCTTTTTTTTTTTGCCTCAGATTAGTGGTGGAAATTTTTCAAAATGCTGAAAACAAAAGTGGATAGACTTGCTTGTGCCAAAGCAAATGGCTATGAGAGAGGGGCACATTGAGAGAAGGACAGTGTGAGAGCAGAAAACAAATATTCAGAGGACTTAATCTAACTTCAGAATAGAGTTTTGGAGGTTTAGAAGATGTATGCATAGTTGGATCCACTGTCTTTTATGATGGTAACTAATTGTGTTGAAGATGGGCATCAGAGGATAGTGATATGAATAAAGAAGATTGTCTCCGTGAAGGGCAACCTGCACCGGACTTGGCCACTATTAAGGACTTTATTTGTTTTTATATACAGTACGGGCCCTTTTTGGATTAATATGACAATCACAAAATTGTGAGACTGCTAGTGTAATATAGTTAGGTAAGCAGAATATGACACTTGTGGAGGCAACAGCTTTCCCAATGCAAGGCATCTACCAGGCCGGTATTCTGGGACTATCATGGATAGATCCGAGCAAGGATGAACAGTTCCGGGCTTGGGGGTGCCATTTGCAGGCCAAATGCAGAGAAGAAATCCAACAGACTGTTGTGCAGCCCAAGTCTGGAGCAATCTTGGAATATACCAATTACAGTGAACATAGGATTTCCAGAAACCTTTGTCTTAATGCGACGGAATTCCTGCTAATGCTAAGACAGCCAGCGACTTAACCTACACTGCTCCATTTGGTGCAAATCAGAAGCAACTGGCACAGCTGAAAGCCAAGTTTGATCCATAGTGCCTCTTCCAAAAGACCAATCCAATCACACTGGAAGTGGCGTGAGAAGATCTTTTGCCCAGATTGGCCATGATATGATGATATATCACATTTATAAAGTTAAGGACGCCTCTCTTTTTTCTCCCAAAAAAAAATTTTTTTTCTCTTTTGCGAATCAACTTTTAGTCCTTCGAAGGATTGATGATTTTCGCTCTGGTCACCTTCTCGATGTCGGCGACGACAACATTGAATGGAATAAAGTATGCAGTACCATCGTAACTCGCTCCGAACAGTAGGCCAATTATTTTCCCAGAAATTTCAACAATGAAAGACCCAGAATCACCTCTGGACGCAAATGCTGTGGTCGCCTTTGACGACGTCGGTATGGCCCAGGCCGAAATAGGCTTTCCGTAAACATTGACCTTTGGATGCTGCTCCTCCGTTGTGAGTCGAAGATCAGTCTTGATGGCATTGACAGTACCATCTGTCCAACCAGTGGTGCGCCCCTTCTTCGACACCTGTAGACCCATGAGAGAATTTGATGCCGACCACTCGTTGATTTCTATTCCTTCATACCAAGTCATGAGGGAATTGTGTGGCACATCAACTATGGTATTGGTCATAGGCCGCTGAGTATAGAGACTGATGAGAGCCCAGTCAAGGGGCCAGCTTCTTCCGTTCACGCTGACCTTGCGGGTTCCCGAAGATGCAGTGACAAAGCCTGCATCACGGTTGAAAGATCCGATCCGTCCTTTCCTCGTTTCAGACTCGGTGATCATGCTTAGAGCACGCTCGAGCCGATCTCTTTTTGACGCGTCCCCCATGTTCACCATGGCCCGAAGGCCGAAATCACCTGGCTTTGTAGGATCACCATCAACCACTTTTCTCCAGGCTCCAATGTTCTCATCGATGGTCGCGATCCATGTGCGTGTATCGCTATCGCATGGAGCGGTCAGGACAAGAGCTTGTTGCGGGAAAGATCGTGAAAGAAGGAAGTGGCGTGCCCTGATCTGTAACTGTCCAAACGGTGTTAGTCGCCCTGAGAAGGAAAACATTTAGGGGATGTTGAGAAGTTACCTGAGCGCAGTCTGTCATCAAGAACGACATGGTGATTTGTCAGGCCCAACTTTGATTTGCTTCCATCAGGCCACTCCAGTTGCACAATCCCCAAGTGTGCCACCGCCGCGCTCTCCCTTTATTCCAATACTTGCACCCATCTGAATAGGACCTCTGACAGCAGTATCCGTCAAAATTCTTGCAGACGCCTCGACATCCAGATCCATTGCGCAAATATTGTTCGCAGAACGAAGCTCAATCGCATGCGGCCATATACGTTGCAAATTCGGTATCAGACTTTCCCACCATAGGCTATCCTCAGCATCCCAAGCCGTGATGATTAGAGCGACAGGACAATCGATCCTTTCATGACTGTAGCCCCGATGAAACACGTCGACCGTCTGCCAGTCGGCTCCTTGGATTGCCGAGAGAACTCTCGGGCGGTAGACATCCTCCCACGAGGAGACGATGGGATTATTAGGTAAGATCGCGTGGGTTCGGGGGTTGGCCATTTGGAAGTCGACAAGCTCAATTCTGTACTGGATGTCCTTCCTGGCTAGGTATTTTCGGACCTCCTTCAAGGCATTCACCCATGGCGTTTGACCCATTTGGCAATCAACCACGATGGTGATTTCCTGTTCCGTAGGACAAGAGTCAT
>NW_013562820.1:0-17509 GCF_000968595.1 Rasamsonia emersonii CBS 393.64 | reverse complement strand
GATCCTGTCGAGGAACTAAGTGCAGCAACTTATACCCCCTTGGCGGCATGTTCTTCCGTCTCTGCTTGCATTCGACCGGTGGTATCAATGTAGTATCACCATTGAGTTATGTTCCGATTATTTATCCAATGTATTTGCATGTATTACGGGTGATCGTGGACCCTCCACGCATGAGTGAAGAAATGACGTGTCTGGTGTGTAGTATATTCAGATGTCATCATGCAGCGTTGATAAGAGATTTTGATTCATCAGTTAATGGAAACAAATCTCTCATCCATTGCGTCAAGGAAAACCACTCCTCCAAGATAGAGAAAGAAAACCCATATTCCTCCCCTCCATCTCATCCCCTTCCCCTTCTCACTATGCTATCACATTCCGTGTTATGTTCATACAACACTCTCAAAATAAGCCGACAAAACATCCTCCTTGACAGGCCCCGCAACCGCCTTCAGCGCTTTATGCGCCTCACACTCATTATCATAATACTGCATATCCTCCAGCGACGCAAAGGTCGTCTTGACAGCGACATTGAACCCTTTGTTCCGAGGATCAGGGAACAACGGGCCGACAGCGAGGTTGGTGATGTAGGGTTTTCCGTCCTGTACAACACCATCATTTATTAGATTAGGTGATGGTAATAGAGAAAAAGAGGAAGGTTCTTCACCTTAACAGCAGTCTTTGCGAGGATCTTGTACTGCTCCAGGACGCGCTCGCGGTCCGCCTCGTTGGGGATTTTGAAGAGTGTGATGCGTTCGATTGGGGCCATGGTGTGTTGTATAGTAAGAGTACACAGTACACAGTTTGTGATGTCGAAGTATGTAAGTCGATAGCACTTGATATACAATGATCGTAACAGAGGAATAATGTCAGATCATATCGGATCAGATGTGAATAACTAAATAACCCTGTCCTCGTCCTACATTATGGAAAGAGGATACGACGATGCACCGGTTATACACGGGGCGGAGTATTTCCGCACATGGAGAACTGGCTCTTTCTCGGTATCACTACTACTACTGCCATGAGAAATTCAATTTTCAGCAAACTATTAGGGCAGTAGTGATTTATTATTATTTTATTTGAAAAAAAAAAGATATAAAAACTCAGTCCATCATACCTGCTTCCTTCGTCTATAAATGATGCTTTATTGAATGCATCCTTTACTAATTTAAAGGAAAGGTCCTCTCTCCGTCGGGAATTAAGATTCATGCTGAATTCCGCACTGACTATTACCTAACGGATTATTTATTACCCTAGGCAAGGTAGTTTGGGATATGATTATTACTGACCTTCTTCTACTTGTTTATCTCATAGTTACACGAAAACTTATCTGATCGTATTCTGTTCCGTATCTTCTTAATTGATATCTCCATAAATCATATCCTACATACATGCTTGGTTTTCTTTTCCCCCACCAGTCCACCTACGAAGTCGTGCACAAGTGCGGGTGCCCCGAATTATCATCATTCGGCTTGACGCCGATACCGCAGAAGTTGAAGTGCTGGTCGTAGTACACCCGGACCGGACCCGGGTTGGCGGCCCCCTTCTTAGAGTCCTTGGGGAAGTTGGTCTTCTGGCCTATTATGATGGGGAATTCGTAGATGTCGTGGCCCTTCATGTTACACGGCTTTGCGAAGTTCAACCTCTCGTTGTTGTAGAACCGCTTCGGGTATCCGCTCGCCGTTTTGCCGTAACCGGCCCATTTGGCGCTTGCCATGGCCTTGTTCTTGGAGATTTGGGCAATCAGGGCGCCGTTGTTGTTGGTCTGCGCTGCGTCTGTGGATTTGCGGCAGTAGTATATCTGAACGGTGGTCAGCTTGATTCTACTCTGTATACGCATCTTATATAGATATATTCGAGGATATCAATACTTACAACATCATTGGCAGCGTGGAGCTGCGCTGGAGTGCCAACCAAAGTCGCATTCAAGTTTTCAATGGGCTCGAGGGGAGCTGCAATCGCAGATGCCGCAAAGGCAAAGAAAAGGAGGGACTTGACGTTGACCATGTTGACTGATAATGAATGAATGGTATGTAATCTGATTGTCTATGGTCTGACAGGCAAGAAAAATGAATGAATGTACGTATAAATGAATGACTGAATGAATCAATTCAAACAGAACAGGAGTTCCTGGCCATCACCTCCATATGCAGTACGTACAGTACATGAAGAGGACTTTATATCTACAGCCAGGGGCCGATGGGCCTGTTCCACATCTTTCCATGACGGCGATCTCGACCAGCAGACTCACTTACTAGACTCGCAACATTAACCTCGTATATGCATTGTGATCATTATTGGAGTGACACGTGCAGAGCGCCACGGGGCCGAATAGAGAGCTGCGACCTTCCGTGCTGGATATGCGCACGAGATCACTATACGCTTCTAGAAGGAGTTTCTCCCAATCAGATCGGCAAACCTGAATATAGAGTTAAAAAGAAGCTACTTTAATTTAACTGAAGTTGCATTTGTATGCTTAAGTTTTTGGCCCCCTCGCCCCAACGTTCCATATCCGTCCCCACAGCGACACGATCGGATCTGCTATCGGGAAGATCGTATCATGGGTAAACTCTCTCTTTTTTTGCCCTTTGGTACAGCTACACTGAGTCATCATCCATGATCCTGGCACAGGAAAATGATGTTGCAGTCGTCGCGTAGCATGACTCAGCCTGCAGAGAACGTTAGACGGGGCAAACCCAGAAAGGAGGCATCTTGAACACAAATCTCCATCCTGATATCATAGTTGTATCAGTTATACGATTACATCCATAGTTAATACATCCTGATCGGAAGAAAAGAAGGGGGAAAAAAATGGCAGACCCGCTCAACCTGAGCCTGGAAGACGACGAACCGACGCCCGTCCAGGAGAAGATCTTCGCCATCCTCAACGACGTCCTGCAACCAACCAGCACCAACAGTCTGGACGACGCCGCCAGAGCACTCGACAACCTCCACCCAGAAAAGCGCCCTGACGAGCCTGGCCAGGAGAAGGAATCCCCCGACAGCTTCATCTACTCCTTCTTCCAGCCCTTTCACACGGTAGCAAGGCAGATCCCGCATCGACACCCGGCCCAAGACAAGCTGGCCGAGCTGGTCAAGACCCTCCGGGATCTGCCCTCTCGACCGGTTCACATCGCAGAATGGGGGAAATTTGAGCTCTGGAAGAGTCTGCCGCTGTTTGGCGAGACGTTCAGCGATGCGTATGATGTAAGTTCATGAATTGAATTGAATGAATTGCCCTTCATCTCTTGTTGCTACCTGCTAACTAACTACGGCAAGAGCGATCGCAGCAAGCCACTCGACCCGGCAGTCAAGAACCAGCGTAATCTGAATTTCCAGAGCTATGGCGCCCGCCTGATGGGCAACGGCACCGTCCCCAACGACCGGTACTGCATCTGGGCGCTGGCCGACGCTCTGGAGGGCCGGTACGACAGCGGCAAAGGCCGTCTCCGCCAGATCCTCACCGACCCAACGGCCGATCCGGAGGTGGACATCCACGTCGCCATTGCGGCCGAGTGGATCGCGCATGCAGGTCATGTCATCTACCGGAAGGGTCCGACCGTGGGCGGGGATTACCATGGTCCGCTGGTCAAGGGTCCCGGGAAGACGGCCTTCAGTCCGCAGCGGTGGAAGCTGTGGAAGGATCGGCTGGTTGAGTTCAGTGAATGCGACAAGCTCAGTGAGGTGACGAGGAAGATAGCCCGGGATGCCGTCCTCAAGATGGAGGAGATCGAGAAGGACGGGACGGGCGAGAAATGAGTGCCAAGTATAGGGAGAATGAATATTGCATCCGGACGGAGTTATGGCATAATGTACAGAATATTGGGAGAGGTAGTTTCTCGCATTAATTACTCATCTCTTGATGAAGGAACATTACTACGCGGGAAAAGAAACAGATGGCAATAGAGAAATCGTCATGGTCTCAATGTCGAACTGTAGTCTGAATGCCATAGAACGGAATACCCTGATATCACATAGCATTGCTAGACAACAACAGAGATACGAGTAGTCCGAATTTCACGATCTGATAGGAATGGGAACTGTGTTCATTAGAAAGGAATTCTCAAACTATGGTCCTGACTCCTGACAAAACTTGGCTCATGGAGAACCATTGTTGAAATTGAGTTTGGAATCGGAGTGTGGTGACTGTATATTACGTGTGAATTCATCGCTCTCAAGATAAGCGATCGATACTGCACCTCTGAACCGAGGATTAGATTCACCAGGACAAATTCGTATGAATTTTGCTAGTAGTGATCATAGCGCCATCAAGCCTCCTTGGCATTATACTGCAAGCACAGAAAGCCGTGAATCACAACTGCATGGTCTGGTCGCCCGACACCCTGATCCAGTGTAGTGGTTATCAATGTCTGAAGAGAAGAAATGGATGGACCTCATGTCGGTGGAAGCAGCCTCCGAAGACGTAGGTTGCGAGAAAATCCCTTCCGAATGCATCGCAGGGCGATTGAGCATCGATTCTATGATGGCCACGCCATTATCGAAAGCAGAGTATTATACCCTGTCGCTGTTTTCTGAACTCCCAGATGTCGTCTCCGATTCAGAGCCCCCAGAGTATACGTCGCTGCACGAATTGCACGAGAAGCTTCCATTCCTGTCGTGTGTGTCTCGACTCTCGTCAGTGTCGTTCGAAAGTCAAGTCTTCCAGACGACATCGAAGGGGAAGCAGGAGGAAACTCCGAGTCTTTCAGCTGCCTATTCTGAGGACGTTGATGATGATTATTATTGTACGGTGAAGGAAAAGCAGTCTTCACAGGGAAGGAACCGCGGTGGGCATTTTCTACGGTGAAGCTCCCTCTCTCTTTCCAAATTTGGATATCTCCTCATTCCTTCCTCTTTCCTTCACCGTTCCTTCCTCGTTCCTTGTATGCCATGCCCCAGTACACCTTTCCCGACGAATTTTTCCAGGTTCTTGCCCACAACATTCCTGAAATAAAAGCACATCGCACGCAACGCAATGGTGGTTCTGGCATTTCTGAGTTCGTTAAAACTTCTTCCCTCTGAATGGAGCAAAAAAGATACCCAAAACAGCGTGCTAGCGATCCCCGCTGTTGCTCTTGAAAATCTAATGGGCTCACAGACTTCTTCCTCTCCTCCTCTCTCTCCTTCTCTTTGTCCAGTCCCAGCCCATTGCAACCAGAACTGGACAACCCACTCCAGTACTTACATTTTTCGGCTGGTTGTTTGCTCTGTTGGAATTGCTTGCAACCGTGTTCGGAGGCCAACTGAGGAAATTCTTTCTGTTAGACTATGCAGCATTCCCCATCATAAATCAGTTTATATAAAAGACTGACAATTGCCTTCTGCAGGTGGATCCAGAGATGGTGGACTAGTTCAAATACCGTGCTCCAGGTCGCCATCTTAAGGGAACGGCTGTGTGCGTCCCAGAACGCCCTGCAAAAAGAGCAGGAAGAGCGGCAGCAAGAGCGGCAGCAAGAGCGGCAGCAAGAGCGGCAGCAAGAGCGGCAGCAAGAGCGGGAAGAGCGGGAGCGTGAACGGAGACAGCTCCTGTGGCAGATTAAACAGCTGCAGAGAGAGGAAGCGGGAGCAGAAACAGATGCGGCGGGAACGAGTGCTTCTGGAAGATCAAATAAAGATCCTCAAAAGGTTGCAAAAAGTTGACCAGAAGCGTCAAGACCAGCAGCGCCGAAGCGTGGAGCGGCCGCTCCGAGATGTTGATAATGAACTGGAGAGGGGTGGGACGATAATTAGAGATGCTTGTCGAGCACTTGCTGATAATCGTCCAGCTTAAATGGTAGATCCACATCTTCATCATGACATTGATCAGGTTTATCAACAAAGTTGCTCTTCACCATATTGAATCCCCAACTGGGAGAGGTCCGGAAGGCCTTCGGGCGAGAGAATGCGCCAAGCGGCACCAGAAGCCACGTTAGCAGCCATGAAGAGTTGGTGGTGGAGGCCGCGATTTCGGCGGAGGGTGCGGAGGGTCCTGGAGATGCACCAGGGGGTATGCTAGGGGTTGTGCTGGGGGCGCTGGGGTTCTGGCCCCAGTAAGAGCACTGCTCCGCGGTGCTAGATATGGCTTGATGAAGCAGGTGGCAGACAAGATCGTGCCGGGAGGCTGGGAGGAGGAGGCGGCGGCGGCGACAGAGAGAGCTATGCCGGGAGATGCGTCGGGAGATGGGATCGAGAATTGAAAGTTGTACAAGTGTCCAGATTCAGAATGAAAAACACAATAAACTTAAAATCTATCACTCAAGACCGACAGGCTCAGGCCGCGACGGAAAGAGAATCTTGTATTTGATAATCTCCACGATCTCAAGCTCATCTCCATCTTGGCCTGCACCCCGTTTTCCCAGCGATTGATCTCCGTCCACATGCTGCTTCTGGCGTCGCCGAATAACGGCCAGTGGCTTCGTGAGTTTCTTCACTTCCCCCATCATGCGCTGATACCGCCCCGCATAGAGATAGACTTTTTTCATCCATTTGGTGTCGTCAGGGTTCAGAGGCGAGTAATCAGGGAACATGAGCTTGCCAATCTCAGTTTCGAAAGTCGCGCCCGATTCTCCGGCAGCGTCATCGCTTGCTCTGGAGAGCTCCTCTTCGGTGGGGGCAGGGATGTTGATGGTGCCTTGCAGTTCGAGAATGGCCAGGCCGGAAGGCGTCTGTAAGAGCGGAGGGAGGGGATTGGAATTGGCGTGGTCATGCGAGGCCACGGCGGGCCGTGGGTAGAGAGGTATGGACGGCATTGCAGAAGTTGTCTGGTTGAATGTAGATTGTAGTGTAGTGTAGTGTTCAATTTTATTCAATGCTCGTGTGTTTGTTGTTCAAGCTTCGGTGGGATACAAATAAAATAATGGTTGATATAGACGCGTATCTCTGCCAAGATCGCGTCTTATCGGCAGTTCCCGCTATGGCTGCATAGAGTGTTCTCCAATCATGGAATAGTCCTGGATCCTGGTCCCCGAATTGGTTTGAGCAACAATAATAATAATAGATAGCGACCTTGGATCTCGTAAATATTGATAATCTTGTCCCCTCTGTTCATTAGAAAGCCGCCATGAGCTTCCATAGTTCCAACTACTATGATGTAGAACTACTATGATGAGTAAGTAGTACTCCTGCACCTACTTGTACAGCACATTGCAAGTGAATTACTATCCAACTTCACTAGTTTTTGATCAACTACCTTCTAGAGAAGTCTTTCACTTACCAAACAATAGAGCAGATTATTAAATACATGTAGGAAGGAACCAAAATGAAAATGAAGCCCTCAGAGCATTGTTGTTAATTTCTCCAGAGAGAGCCAGTTTTTTTCTTTACTTTTTCCCTTATCTATTTTGGATGCTGCCTGTTATTTTCTTTTTCTGGCTATTATCCATCTGAGACAGAAGCAGAAACGTAGTACTACAATAGCAACAATGAAGATGTGTATTCACTGGAGACAGACCAGAGAATACCAATGCATGGATACCATTCAGCATTCATTATTTATTGTTCTATGCCTATTGAGGTTGCTAAGCTATTCACTTCAGTCAACACAATGACTCTTCCTTGATCTGCGGCCATTGCCGAACAATCTATCCCTCTTTGTCACTCACCACGGAGGATCATGCGTGGATATAAGCCTAGCACATCCCCCAGACTTGCAGCATCTTCTTCTCTCAGAGTCAGATGTGTCTGCGGTTGTCTAGGATGAACCACGAGGGTCTTGGTTGGGATGCCACCTAGAAAGAACAAGCAATAAAGAATTGTGGCATTCTAACAGAGCGCCAACTGGGAAGATACCAAATTCGTCTTGCCTTGGCTGCATATCATCATCTCCTTCTTTAGGGAGCTTCGTCTAGTTCCGCAAAGTAGCTGTGAGAAAGCTGCACGACCATCACTGGTCTCTGGACATTGGCTCACAGAAACTTGCATCTCATCTTGGCGTATTGGCAGATGTGACTCCCATCAGTTGGTTTGATATCTGCTGTCAGACTTGTCATTGTCATCCTCTCGTGTGGCACTGCATGCATCCACCAGGGCTAGTGGCATCCGCCATTCTCTTGGATCCATTCAGTCGTCCATTTCTGGCCACTCTTGAAATCCTTCCTTATTCAGTACTGCAGATTTCTTGCTGATAAGCACCTAAATCGCTCCCTGAAGGTATAGTGTGTCTCGCTCTGGGCACATGTGGAGATTTGCTAACCGCAGAGAATGAAGAAACACACAAGCGGAGTCGGAGTCGGCGTCGAGCCCCATCCGCACATGTCACTGACTTGGGTGTCAGATGAAATCAGAGAATTCGAAAACTTCACACAGGTGCAGATCAATATGGCTCAAATAGCACCCAATTCTCCATTTGTCCCGACCTCCTGGGCCGCGTGGCTAGCCCAACGTCTGGAGATGAACGAAGAAAGACTCCGGCAGTTGACTGCCAAGATAGAGAAGAAAAAAGCCAGCAATAAGCTGACTGTCCAACCTATATTTGGAGGCAAAGTCTTTCCGGATTTCTTCTCTTCGGTATTGTCCAGACAATCGATATGGAGGCCTGGCGAGGTAGAACGGCCCGCTAGACCACAAGCTCCCTGGCCAGATGAGGACGAACTGCAGCACGAGGGATCTCAGAGAAGCAAGTCCGGTTACAGTCGCTTCCCACCTCTCCCCAGAGTTCCTGGGAATATAACAGTCAATTGGAAGCAACGCGCACCAATCGTGCCTTTCGAGTTCGATGTAGTTGGCCGCCCAACTATGGCAGACGACGAAGTGGCACCTGAAACTGACGAACGGATGCGTTTTCTGATTGGAAATTCCTTTCTCCAGGAATTGGAAACTTGAAGAAGCGAACACTCAAGATCCGGACATAGTGCGATAAAAAAAATTCGGGATCGTTTCTCATTTTTGGACTTTTTGCCTTTTCCCTTGTGGATGCTTGTCTATGTTGGAGTTTCTTTTCATGCTTGACCTTCTCGCCGGTGGAATTCCCACTCCTATAGCTGACTCGAAAAGCAAATTGGTTTTTATCGATTTTTCCCTTTTTACCAGGTCATTTCCCTTCTCGTTCTGTGGCGAAAATCGCAAGCAGTTTGTTGTCCTTTTTTTTTTCAGGTCCGTTGGGGGTCTTCAAGACTTATGTACGCAAGACCCAATAGGACATTATGGGACTTCATTGAATGACAATCCATTATTCTCAAAGCAGAACTGTTTGCGGCGTGGACCTCGCCAGGACAAATGATTGATGGTTTTGGATATCGGTGCCATCTCATTCTGGTTGAAAGCCCCTGGAAGTCGTCCTCATGACGTGTCTGCACGGTCGCAGGCGTCTTCGAGGCTCCTCAATCCTCGGATAGTCTCGTTCACAAACTCTTCTGCTGTGACCCCGGGTTTGTTGAGTTTGCCATAGCGTAGATCGCTCATGTCGCCAACAATCTTTTGTAGCTCTTCCAGCGTTGCCGCTGCTTCCTTTTCCGCAGTCGAGATCTCACGCTCCAAGGTTGCACATGCTCTCTCCATCTCGGATAAAAGGCTGGGGAATGTGTGAAAGGCCTCAGCTGGCTTGTTGGACCCCTGGCCGAAGAGTTGGAGATCCAGATCAATCTCGCGATGTTCGCTGTCATTCATCGCGTCAATTCCCGAGGCTTTCAGCGCTTTCAGCAGATCCGCCTTTTGCTTTGCGCCTCTTCGGACTTCTTTGCTGATGTTTTCGCTGACCAGGTCCATGTCCTGGGAGCGCAATTCTTGTAGTTCTCGGTACAGAACTTTGATCTGGGGATGAGACTGAAGACGTTTCGGAAACAGCTCAGTGAATTTCTGCAGAGATATGATGGTTGGCAATGACGCGGGAGACAAGAGAAAGTTACTGAGGATCGACTCCTCCGACGGCGCCATTTTCTAGAACACAAGAGAGGCAGGAAGCTGCTCTAAAAGATGACGCTACTAAAAGGGGATCTCGATCCGAATCAAATAGTTACTTTTAAGCAACATCGAAGAGAACTAGGCTTGAGTTCCGATGGGTGGAGCGACTGGGCTCAATAAGAACGCGTCTTGTTACAAGCAGGGGCTTCAGAGATGAATCTGTGCATCCAACAATCCAGGCAGAAGACGTAGAGCACAGTAAAGGAGGATCTGGGGAGATGAGTGAGATGTAGGACAGGGGCTGAGGTTGATTGTGTCTGCCTTAGTGTGCCAAAGAAGGGGTCTGGTCTTCTGGACTCTTCGCGGAGGGATTTCTTCGAACGCGCTTTGCCTCCCGCTTCCCGTCTCTTCTCCCTTCCAAGCCCAACACGCGTGGATTGAGAGCACGCCTGAACAATACTGTATTCAGGGCTATTCAGGACAAGCTCATTCACTGCCACGCTCCCCCCATCTTCTCCTTCTTCTTTCCCTATAAAGTAAAGACATACCTCGTCCGAAAGGATGTTTTGAGTCTGGCCTCGGATTTCCAAATCTCGGGCTCGGACAGTATATTCTTGCAGAAAGACTCTTCCATCCCTCGTGTTTGCTGTTTCGACTCCTTCTGGAAGGATTACAAAAGTTCTCTCTATCTTTTTTTATTGTGTGATTTCTCATCGTTCTTTCCTGTACAGCGTCTGTGCATCTTTTCGGTTCCCTGTGCCGTGGTTGGAGGTGCCACTTGTCTCACTCTGACAGTAAGGACATTCGCCTTTCAACTGTCGGCAACTTCTCACTACGCTCGAGGATTCGAGTGAGGTCGGGGAGCATCTTGCTTGAGAAATTGTATCTTCTTCTACCAACATGGCGCCGGCTAGCCAGTTGGTTTATCAAAAGGACGAGAGGGTCCTCTGTTTCCATCATGAGATTCTCTACGAAGCAAAGATCATCGACATCAGACACACCGATCCGGAGGACCGGAAGAGTCCTTATGAGTACTTGGTCCACTATAAAGGATGGAAAAATACGTATGTACCCATTTCTTTTCTCTTGCTGTATCATCGACTTCTGCCGGTTGCCTGGCAGATCTGTCCGTGTTTCAATATTGTGATTTGAGCACATTTCCTTGTCTGATGTGTTGAAAATGAATGTTTCAGCCTCCTTGCTCTCTTAAGTTACTTGCCCTCCCGAGGGGAAGAGTTTTCCTTGGCAGCAGGAAAAGATAGTTACGCTAACACGGCTTCTCAAAACAGCTGGGATGACTGGGTTCCCCAAGATCGCCTCCGTAAATTTACGGAGGAGAATCGAGAGCTGGCTGCGACTCTGCGGCGTGACGCGGAAGCTGCTTTAAAGCAGCGAAGCGGTAAAGGCTCCAAGAAAAGAGGCGGTTCCGACAGAGACTCCGGCCGCGGCAGCGAAGAGAGGCAATCGTCTGTTCCTGCAAGAGGCACCAAGCGAAGTAGAGACAATGAAATTGAAAAAGTATGCAAATCACCAATTCTTTCTCTCGCAGAATGAGTCTGTCTCTCGTCCCTATTATGGATTACCTGGTATTACTTGGATGCATTATGGGACGAGGTTGTCTGCATTGGAGAACTCTACTGATCAATTCACTGCAGGAGGAGCAATTCCTTTCACGGCCATCGGTTCGCATTACGCTACCAGACAATCTCAAAGCCATCCTGGTAGATGACTGGGAGAATGTGACGAAGAACCGGCAGGTTCTTGCGCTGCCTGCTCCAATTTCGGTCAATACAATTCTCGATACTTATGCCGAGGAGGAGAGAGCCAAGCGCACTAATCCAGCAGACTTGGATGTCCTCGAAGAGGTTATCGCAGGCATTAAAGAATACTTCGACAAGTCACTTGACAAGATTCTTCTGTACAGGTTTGAGCGTGAACAGTATCGCCTCCTGCGTCACAGATGGGAGGCAGGCTCAGGGAACTTTGCCGACAAAGGCCCGCTCGATATCTACGGAGCACACCACCTGATGCGTTTATTTGGTAAGTGGGACACCGATAGCAGATTTTTGAGTTCTTGCTCATCAAGCGCCCAGCTACAATGCCTGAACTTATTGCGCAAACCAACATGGACCAACAATCGACGAATAAGCTTCGCGAGGAGCTTTCCAAATTCACACTTTGGCTGAGCCGGAACTCAGAAAAGTATTTCGCCAACAGATACATCAACCCCAGTAGCGAGTACGCGGAGAAGGCCAATGGTGCCCAGAATCCGAATCCGGGAACAGCCACCTCACACCTTGTTTGAGCGTGATGGCAGTGCGATCAAGCTCTTTCTCGAAAGAGAACAACAAATCTAAGTCTTTTTGAGGTCTTTTTCCCCCCCTTCCTTTTCAGCGATGTTTAATGTTATCTTAATTTCCCTCCACATTGGCTCCTTTAGCAACCATTCAACCAAGCGTTGAACATTGACTATTGGAAAAACAACAACAAAAAGCATCGGAAGACAGCTTGCAAAAGCCACTTGGAGGGCCTATCTGATGTATTGCTTGGCAGATGGCCACGTTTTGTTAGTCATTGTCTTGTTTTGGGCTCTAGGCGTGTTGCGTACTTCAGAGTTAGGATTAGGAAAATGGTCTTTCTTTTTAACTACATTCAGCTTTATTGCTACCTTTCTTGGCTCTCTGCATTATAGGAGAAAAAAACTGTACGGAGAAAGAAACACTTGAAGATCAATTTGTAATGGAACCAATAGGAAAAAAGGGGGGGGGAAGTAATAAACAAGAAAGGAAGAAAAGAAAGACAAGGAAAGAGAAAGAGAACCCTGATCGCCAGATCAGTACTCTCAATAAACAACCAAGTTCAAAAAAAAGGCCAGCGAAACCCGTTCCGCTCCGTTTCGAGACGAGACGAGACAAGACAATACGATCTACCTAGGCAACCAGCCTCCGGGCATCCTCAACCGCACATCTCGCCGCACGCTTCAACTCCATCTTCCAGTCCGCTTCGCGCCACTTCTCCCACGTGTTCAGGCCCTCGCGCGTCTGGATGCTCAGGGTGTCGTACCCTTGCTTGATGATCTGGTGGACCTCCCGGGGGCCGAGGTTCTTCTTCCGCCTTGCTGGGATGGGCGCCGCGTCTGTAGAAGCGCCGTTTGTTGCTGTTTCGCCCTTCTTGGTATGAGTCTCCGGTTGGAACAGGAGGGAATGGAAGTGCGTGGATACGGAGATCAGGGTGTCGATGGCGGCGACGTTTTTGTTCCCACCCGCCGTCGTCGTCTCCTTGCTGTCGGCAACGGAAGGGGTTAATCTGTAGACGTCGCGGAACTTGTTGATAATGGGACCGGTCTCGACGATCTTGTAGAACAGGTCGTCGTAAGATGCCGGGTCGGGGAGGAACGTGTCGCCCGCCGACAGGGAGAAGGCGATCAGATCGACAAGAGAGGTCGTTAGGACATTGACTTGCGGATTCGAGGAGAGATCGGATGCATAGGTGGTTAGGAAGCGCATGAGCGAGAGCAGAGTACGCCAGAGTTCGGCCCAGTGATATGAGAGCCGTGTTTTGTTGGATGAGAGGTATGTGAAGAGACGGAGGAGGATGGCGATGGTATGACTGTTTTTGTTTGGTATGTCAGATTTAGAGAAGAATTAAAAGGGAAAAGAGACATCGGCTTGGTTAGGACAGAAACTCACCAGTATAAGTTGGCGTCGAGACGGCGGCGGAGATTGTGCGAAATGGTGTCGATCATGATGTCGAATATGACCGTCGCCAGGACGCGCTCGCCCGAGACAAGAGGGAGATATGGTTGCCGTTGCCGGCACAGCCGGACAGTGCGCTTGTTGTCATCGCTGCATATCCGCTTGCACAGGACCGGGTCTTCGACCAGGATCCGGAGAGTGAACAGGTTCAGCTCTGCGTACTGTGCGACCCGGTCAGACCGGTACGCATGCTGAAGCAAATAGGATGTCAACGACAGGAAACTTGAGAAGGGAGACTCCTCGGTCCGCTTCTCCGGCATGTATGTAACGAGGTTGTATCCAAAAAGCTTGTTTGCGTTGACAAAGTCGTATGTAGCCAAGAGGATGGCCGCTTCAGGCGAGGGTCTACAAAAGCGAGCAGTATTAGTTGTCACGTCGAAAAAAAGAGAGTTCTGGTTGTTACCTACAGCGCAGCGAACATCTCCTTCGCCTCTTCCGCGGTAGGCGGAGCAGGCTTTTCTCTGGCTCCTGGAGCTAATGCTCGCAGGCCAAAGAAGATGAGAGTGCTGGTCAGAGTCCAGCCCTCCGGGAGGTCGTCCTGGACGGCGACATAGCCGTTTCGCAACGCGGAGCAGGACTCCCCCGTTCCCTTGACAATCTTCTGGATCGTAGCCTCATTCACGAAATCATCAAGTCGTTGCTGATAGGGATTTTGAAACTCAAATTTGTTGTAGTTTGCCAACAGACCAAGGAGCAGGAAAGGCTCCAACATGTGCAGAGGGGTATCGGAGTCATTTACAAACTGGTTCTCATCAGCATATCCCCATTAAGTAAATACAGAAACTCGCGCACCTTCATGAGAGAAGGAAAGAGATCACGATGAGTAAAGTAGGAGACGAGACCGGTCTTGTAGGCTCCGCTGACCATCGAGATGGCCGTTCGGATAGCCTTCAGCCGAAGGTCGACTGTATTCTCGTAAGTTATTTCTATGCCTCTATTAGAATAATGGAGTTATCGACTCACAGCTGCCGCCATTGCGGATGATCTTGTCCAGGACGCCGACGAAGTCGGAAAAGACCTGATCGACCTCATCAAGTCCTGCTAGGATTGTGATGGTATCCGAACTGGGGTTGGTGTATTTCTTGGTCAAGATACTGCCCAGGAAGGCACTCAGCGTCTGTCCTCCTTTTAGTAGATGACTCGAGAATAGATTTGTTTAAAAATAATACGCAGGGATGGACTAACCTCGAGCGCATGCAGATCGTTGGGCGAAACTCCCGATGCAGCTTCCCGGATGGCCCGAGCAAACAGTTGCTGGGTTTGCGCCTGACATGAGGATCAGCAAAAGCTTCTAGGACCTAGGACTCGGGGGAGAAAGAGTTTTGAAGACGAAGGCTAAGGAATAGAGTTCCGCTGGATATGTCATACCTGCAGGCTCAATGCATCATCCGGCTTCAGATCATCTAAGATCCGACGAAGCTGCTTTTTATCTGGGGGAAGCAGGAAAAATTCTCTCCAAAATCCTTCACTAGGTTCTGTGAAATCTGACGTCTACAAGATCAAAATCAGTTCTGATGGCGCGACAGAGTTTCGAGGTGGAAGATGCCTACACGAAACAGCGTCTCGTAAAGTTGCACGATTTTGGGCTGGAAGGTCTCCGGTCTACTCTGCTGGGTCAGGGGTGAGGCTTCCATGGCTATTCAGGGAACTCGGACAGCGCTGCAGTTATCTAGAAGGGTACCGCAACCATGACGAGCGCTCCTGACACAGTGGACGACCTCTGTTTGATCCTTATGGGCTTCTTGTATCTCCTGATATTAATCGTAACTGGCCAAGTCACGGTTTAATTAACAGCCTCACCAGCCACGCGTCGTCAGCGGAACGCCACAACACGGGTGGCTCAGCCACAGCACGAGGCTTAAATAATCCATTCGAGAGGTCGTTCGGAATAACTACGGAGTAGGGGATCAATCCAGCTTCTCTCTCCTCATATCTGGCCGCGTCTTGTCCCTGAAGACCTGAATTGGTGATCTGCAGTCAAGACAGCGTCCTTAGTCTCTACCTAAGTACAGATGCAGTAATCGGTTCGCCGTCCCTGGGTACCGTGCTAAACCTTTCTCCCCATCCATGATCGATGAGTGGCGCCACTCACGGCGATGCGTAGAAACACCTTAATGCTAATTGGCCAGCGCCGCAGCACCGCATGACGGCGGCTGACAATTCCCGAAGGTCCTTCAAACCGACTCTCTTCCCGCGGACAAAACAGAGCAAGACAGACCTCGATCATCACGCTCAATCTACAGCACATCAACGGCATTTATGACAATACAGACCTGACAATCTCTTTCCTGTTCTGTCTTTCTTTTCCACCACTCCCTTCGGCACCATGTCTTTCTGTCGGGCCATTTGCCCTCCGGTGACATCATCCGCACCCATGCTCAGACTGGCCATCAAGCCATGCAGAGCAGGATGCGCCTGCGCGTCGCGCTCCTTTTCGTCATATGGGGGCATCTACCGATCCTCGAAACGTGACATGCAGACTGCGACGGCCTTCCGACCTCACACCCTCCCTGATAACTTTCCTCCGCCTCGCAATATCGGCATCACCGACACCTCCATTGCTGCCGATGCACCATTCATTCCGCAGAGGGGCACAGCACAGAGCCACGACCAGACCGGGTCTCCTACCGAAAAGGCCTCCGAATCAAGCTCAGATGTCAGTCTGAGAGAGGGCGAAGCACAGAAACCGACCCCTGTTGATTCTTCCTCAACCGCATCCGCACAGACATCATCCCAAGAGACGACGAAGCCCCGACGCTCTAGGCTTCGCCCCAGAAAAGCGGCCATGACGCTGACGCCAGCCGCCATTAAGCAGCTGCGCGCCCTGTTGTCGCAGCCAGATCCAAAGATGATCAGAGTTGGGGTGAAGAACCGGGGCTGCTCGGGCCTGTCTTACCACCTGGAGTACGTCGACAAGCCCGGCAAATTCGACGAGGTTGTCGAGCAAGATGGAGTGAAAGTCTTGATCGACAGCAAGGCTCTATTCAGCATCATTGGAAGCGAGATGGATTGGCATGAGGATAAATTGAGCCAAAGGTTCATATTCCGAAACCCTAATATAAGTAAGTTGCCCGCCAGATGTCTTGATTCCCCAAAATAGATACTAACTCCCTAAACAGAGGAACAGTGCGGGTGCGGTGAGTCCTTTATGGTCTAGTTGAATACTCTGTATATATGTAACGGGTCATATATTTTGTATTATGGTGCATCGGGCGGCGTTTTGCTATGGTAGACTTTGTTTGTCTTCGGTTTACATCATACCTTTATGGCTGTTGTTGGGTCCTGTGAAGAATTTCGAAAGACAATCCATCTTTGAGTCACTCTCATCTCATACTCTCTACGACGTCTTTGGGACTTTTTCAACTGGACTCTTTATGTCGGAAGAATCCGCAATGGTAATGCTTTGGTCTTGTCTATAAGGAGAATAGATGGATTTATTTAGTAGATAGACGAATCTCCAATTATCATGATATTAATTTGAAGCCGTCAGCGACAGAGTACTCCGTATGTCATCGATGCCACTCCCCATTTCAAATCAAGATATCACATGAGAAGCCGCACACGTGACAGCGGCCCGGGGTGACGTAGCGACAATCAGGACAACCTTGGATAAGACGGCCAGCTAGATAGAATGCAAACACGGCGCCTCCCCGCTTACCTACCGGAGAGGTAACACCCTCCTGAGGCCCCGAAGGACCTCCATTCAAGAGGAGAGAAACAATGGACAATTCACATTCGACGCTGCTCACATCTGAGCCCGATCCTGGGACCGAACTCCACCTGACAATCCGTTTCTCGGCGTCCATCCCAGATGTCCAGCTCGAAATCCCATCCCCTTCCACTACCACCGCTGCCGGACTCAAGCAGCTGATCCGGGCCCGGCTACCGCCTGACCTCGCCGATCACCGCCTGCGACTCATCTACGCTGGGCGGGGCCT
>NW_013562821.1:0-14001 GCF_000968595.1 Rasamsonia emersonii CBS 393.64 | reverse complement strand
ATACTATATATATATATATATATACGCAGAACGAAAAGAATATCCCTTTTTTTTATTTCATTAATTTCACCTCCACATACGGTGTATGTATAATGCAATGATTGTATTTATTTTACATCTTTCCTTTTTCCCTTTTTCCCCCTTTTCCTTTCATGAGAAATCGTACATATATAGTACATGTACTGTATGTATGTACATACATTCACTCCGTCCCACATGCCTTGCCTTGAGATCCAATCGACTGGATCGTTAACAGGGCAGGGCAGGCAGAGATAATATCAAGTATCCTTGGGATTGCGAGTATCCTCAGGAGAGCTGGTCTCCTCAGGAGATCTGGCATTAGAGCCAGTTTTTTCCCCATCTAGAGGACTCATTTCCAACATCCTCAGCACATGCGGCCCCTCAAACTTCCTGACCACGTCCATGATATATCGGTACTGCTTCAGGGGAACATTCTGTCTTTCCCGGCGGTACCGGACCACGCCGGCGTGGTACATGGCGCGCGCAAGGGCCGGCTTGATGGGCGCCTGGTGGCGGTACAGGAACAGGTACAGCCAGTGCACCATGTCGAACGCATCTTTGGCGCGTATCTTCTCCGAGGTCGCGAAGGTGAGCGCGAGGAGGTGCATGACTTCTACGCAGGCGCGGGGGTCTGGGCCGTCGTATTTCGACAGTTCTTCCTCTTCTTCCTCTGTCAGCGGCTCGGATAAGATCACCGGCTTCTCTGCCTCTGACGCTACTTTCCTCGCTTTCCTTTCGGCGGATCTCAAACGGTAGAGCTCCGCTTTACTTGGCTTCGGCAATCGTGGCCATGCATTGGCTAGGGCGATGTGCAACGGCGTGTGAGAGGCGAGCAGACGTTTAAGGTCGAGAGCGCCCTGTTTCCCGCTTTCAACCAAACGGATGCTGTCGCGCACAAATTCCGGCGTGGTCACATCGATCTTTCGGATCATCCGCTCAAAGGTGGGAAACAAAAACGACTTGGTCGCATTGAACGCCTTGGTATCCGCGACGAGCTCCTCCAGGGTCATCTGCGACCGTTCGAGCTGTTCCAACACCTTGCGCGCGTTTCGATTCCTTAATTTCCTCATCGTCATGACGGTATAGGCCGTCGTCATCACGGTATTATACGGGAGGTGCAGCTGTTGAAGGACTTGAATCAGGTTGGCGAAAAAATCAGCTTCATTTTGACCCGACGTGAGGCAATCAAACTGCTTCAGAAGGGTGGTGATGGTCGGGTCGGTTGCTTTCGGTTGCACCAGCCAGTTGTCATCGTAATCCTCACGGAGGGCCTTTCGCAGCGCACTTAGCATCCACAGTCGAAGGACGATCAGGTGTTCGGTTGACACGTTCTGCGAATCGGGTAGTCGCACATCAAGCCAGACACGAGACGAAGCCACAGATTCAGCGTTGGGGATATTCAACAAACAGCGCCGCCAGTTCTCCAGAGCGGAATTCCAGTCCTGCTCACTTGTATGTGAGAATGCTAGATTCTCTGCTACCTGGAGGAGATATTCTGCAGCAAGATCGCCATCCAGTGGTCTCAAAAGATCGCAGAAATAGCCCACAATGACTTTCCGATAATGAAGCATGGTGTCCGGACGCACCGAAAGTCGCACAAATTGCCCGAGCAGAGTCGGGATCCAGCGACGGACAGTCGCGCAGGACTCCTGGCCTGCTAGGACAATGTCCTTCGCTAGATGCAGGAGCTCTTCATTTGACGTCACACCCAGCAACAACTCGCTGAGCCACTGGTCAAGAAGACTGTCGTCCAAATCTCTCAATTTCAAAACACTGCAGCCTCGGAGAGCCTCCCAGATGCGCCTATGGTGACGAATGAACTCTCTCAGATTCTCCTGACTTTTCAGCGTCGTGCCGCCCGATTTGACGTTCGAAAGAGCCTTGATTATCGGTCCAATTTCGGTATCGGGGATCAGCCCCAGTTCGATGGCTCTCACCACTGCGCCCAGTAATTTGTGCCTCTGAGCTGTTTTCACCTCGTATCGCAGGAGATGCTTCATGAGCGCCAAGTAGTTACCCGCTGTCGGAGGATTCAGAGTCGGATCATCCAGAAAGAGCAGGATCTCATCAACCATCTTGTTCGTGGAATGGATTGCTTTCGAGAGCAGGTGGCTGAACAGCCTCCGACTGTAAGCTGGCTCACGGGGAACGTCAACCCGGAACAAGTCCACAACCTTCTTGATGTCTTGTACTGTGCGGCAATCCTGCAAGTGCTCATTAAATTCCCGATTGTGAAGGACTCCATTGGCGACTGCACGGCCATCGGAGCCAGAAACGAACGACGGCAGACCATTGACGCCAAAGTTGCTTTCACCGCGTGAGGCAGATAACGAGGGTTCCGGAGGGGGTATAGGATAAGAGAATATTTCTAATTTGTCCGATTAGCAATGTCAGAAAAGCACCCCTGACAAGGAAATCTCTTACCTAGCGGTTCAGGCCAGGAGGGAGTAGTCAACAGAGGCTGATCATTCCCTCGCAAGTGTCCGCTGCCATTGACGCCAAACAAGCTGCCCACATCCACCGGCGGACCAGCACCACCTACAACGGCCAAGGCAGTATTCTTTCGCTTGGCCAGGCGTCTCCTGGCCTCCAATGGCCCCGGGACCCAGCTCTGGTGACGCCGCTGGTGGTAGTTGGCAAAACGCCGAAACGCCGAGGCGAGGTGCTCCTCGCTGATCCAGACATGGTCGAGAAACAAGGCAGCGGGCTGCTGCTGCAGCGCATGCCTATACGCATGCCTGCCAAAAGACATAGGGTGCCGAATGCATGGATGGGACTGGTAATTGGCGGCGATATTGATATTGATCACGACGGGTGGGATTTCCTTGCAACTCAGTCGGACAGAACCGTGCTAGTCGGGTGGTCTTGGCGTGATGACTAAGCAAGGTCTATCTCAACAGTACGAGAACAATAAACATAGAATTTTTGAGTATTACAATCAATCAAAATAAAAATGGAATTAAAGGGAGCTGAGTTTGAATTAAATCTGATTGATTTATAATGTGTTGAATGCCAGATTTCTGCAATCGCACTCCGCATCATTACCGTCCCTGGCATCAGTTCTCCCCGCATTTTTATATTATGACCAACTACAGCAGTCCTCAAGTGTGAAACGCATAATATTGGCAATAGGATAAAACAATCGTACCTCTCGAAAGCATTAGAAACGAAGCAATCTCACTGCTCACTATCCTTACAGCCATGATGGGTACGTGTATACGCACCTTCATCCATACGACAAAGCCTTATTAAATTTAAATAGATCAAAGAGCTGATTATTCAACAGCCACATACATACCTCTATTATTATTTTTCTATCTACAGCCCAGAAACAATAGTCACTATCAGCACATGTAGAAGGAAAAAAAAAATCTGGCAGGAATCACTAATTAATCTATTAGCCCTACAAAATAAAACCAATCACTGGATCAATCACAACAAACAAAGGCTTATGAAATTTAGATAGATAAAAGAGCTGATTCAACAGCCACAAACATAAGCCTCTATTATTATTATTTCTAGCTATAGCCCAGAAACTGTATTCATCATCAGCACAGAAAAAAAATTTAGGCAGAAATCATTAATTAAGCTATCAGCCCTACAGAGTAAAAAGCAATCTCATCTGTAAGGCTTGCGAGTGTTTATGTATGTACAGTACATACTCAAGACGATGAAGGAAGGACGATGGAATAATAAATAAATAATACGGATCGATTCTTCTACATATATATTTAGAATTTGGGGGTGTAATCAGCCTGTTCTTTTCTTTCTTTTCTTGATACTCTGATCTCTCTCTCTCTCTCTCGCTTATTTTCTCTGACTAACCGTCGTTTTTACAGTCTAGTCCTGTCAGTTAGGAATTCCAGGTCCAGGTTCTTTCTATATTCTACCCAGTATTCTCAGTCAAAATTCCATAGACGATCGTCCTTCGTTGTTTCTCGTCGATACAATCAATTTTTTTTTGTATTTGCGGAGCATGTTAAATTAACCTTCCAGTTTTACATACATCCTGCGCCTAGGTAAGTACTGTACCTAGGTAAATAAGTGCGTGGCAAGTAGATAGGTAAGGTATTGATTGATCAACGTCGTCGGCAAAAAAGGTAAAAATAAACAAACCCCAAAGGATGCATGCATGCAAGAACGCATTATTAATACATAGAGTGCTGCAGCACATCTGCTATGGAGTATGGATGGACTTCCTGTTTGTTTGCTTTTTTATCTTTTATCCAACCTCCGTCTCTCTCTCTCCTTCCTGCAAGATACTCTGTATACGATCCCAACGAATAAACTGTGTTACTACGACTTACCAGGCAGATCGACGATGACTGAGACATGCTTATATACGGAGTATATGGTGGCGGTAAAATGTCGGTTAATCAATGGATGGATGGATGGATGATGGATGGACGGTGTTGGCTCTAACTTCTCGCTAATAATTCCATGTCTCGTACGGACTGCATATATGCCTTACTCCGTACTCCCTTCTTGTTTGTTGTCAGGGGGCTGAGCTAGCTGATCGTCATGAGACAGGATAAATGATCCGACTGCTCACCATTGGTTTCTTGCTTAGATGCCCACTACGGAGTAATCGCTAGGGAAGCGGTGTGATACCTGATGATGTCAATGCTGAAGATACAACCAACCTACCTAGTTAACTATTATTGTGGACCTGCCGGGTCGTCGACTCGATTTTTCATCTTCTTGTTCGGATATGCTCACCGGATTGGGACATTGGTGCATCGACCTCGTTGACCAACCGCAGAATCTTGGCTTGGTTCTGATGAATCTCCTAGCTGAATTTGTTTGTTTTCTCTGGCTGCAGCTGCGTCAAGTCTCAGACAACGCACTTGTGAGTGCGTGATTCCGTGGGCGTTGCCTCCTTTTGGTAGACATACATCATGCATACGCAGTGCAGGGCGCTAAACAAGTGTCAATGCTGGCTCTGATCAGCTTTCCAACAGTCTCTTTCTTCTGTGTTGCAGCCTTGCAGGCCCTTTCCCACACGACACGCAACGGAGAATTCGTTTTCTGCATCTTCTTCCGGATGACACGGCTTCGAAAGGAAGACCCGGAAGCGAGGACTGCAAGTGCAGAAGCATGACCCAACGTGTCCGATTCTCGAGCATTCGACCAGCGAAGATGTGGTCCTTCCATTTCAAAACGGGCTGCTACTTATGTTGATCGTTATAATTAATGAACCCACATTGGGGAAGCAACAGATGGGCCTTGTGGCCGCCTTGATGGCTCAGCTTGGGCCTGGAGCGCAAGTTCTGGACTCGCTACAAGGCTTCGTCAGCTGTCTCGGAAGGTCTCTGACATGGCACGCCGAAGATCGAGAACGTAAACAAGGAAGAGGAAATGATAGAGGCTGGGAAAAGCACTCAGGGCTTTTCGAACGGTTTGTTTGGTTGCCTGTACTCAGGTGGGAAGCTCTGCAGAGCTTCATAGCTCATAATCTGTGCAGTTAACCCAACAAGCGGACGACAACAAAGGCTGATCATAACAACCATAATAAAAAAAATTTTTTTGACATGGTCCTTGCTGGGGTCCTTCCCAATCGGTGCTAATACGAGGACTAGAACTGGTTCTTCGTTGAGACATATGTAGCCATCCGTCTAGATTTCGGAACTTCACGGTGTGGAGTCGACGACTAAAGGGAGTCAGGCCCTGTCAGGGACCGATGAAACACTCTCCAGAGGCGGCCAGCCGTCGAGCATTCGGCTCCAAGTCGTGTTCGTATGTGTATACTCGGTAGTGAACCCGAGTAGCTGGGAACGTATCCCTAGTAGTGCGTTATTTGCAACGCCACCCGAGCTAGTTCGAGGCGGTATGAAACACTCCATTAAGCATCAACAACCCGAGATCGCTTGACACCATTCCTCACTTATCTGGATTTGCACCTCGAATGAGAGAACAATTGTTATTATTAAGTACCCAAGTCAGCCGCAAATTGTCACGCCACCGTAGACTCGCTGCAACCAATGCGGCGACCAATCACCTTGGCAATCGTCCAGGCACCCCTGCCATAATAATCGAGAAGAACGAGGAAGAAGAAGATGGGCGGATGCCCCAGCAATAGGGGTCGGTTCCAATTTCCGTACCAACAACCTTCTTCTGTTCCCGAGCCTGTGGTTGCACTACGGGCGGTTCGTCGTCTAGTGTGGGACGTGTATCAAAGCCTGTCGGCCTGCAGATCCAGCGGCCTGGTTCAGGGGCCATCAGGGTCTCCCCAAGGTTACCGTCAGCGCGGTACTCTGGACGTCCTCGCCGTCGTCTCTGGTGTCGAGCAGGGAAGCGAGTCAGCCCGCAGGAAGCGCCATGGCCGCGTAGCCAAGCCCGACGGCGCAGATTGAGACTGCCGGGCGAGACAGGCCTGCGCTGCCGGTCATCGCTGGACAGGGGGTCATTCTGGGCAGCATCCTGCCCCTAATTTTTGCGATCGGCGGCGCCATGGACTCCCCCAGTCGGTGTGCCTCTGGCCCCATCGAGAAACCACCTACTCGCCTAGGGGGAGGCCGTTGCTGGGAGAGTCTGGCTGCGAGGAAGCTTCGCGGCAGCCATCATCCTTCGCGCGGCCGGCGGGCGACATGAGTCATGGAGCGAATCTCCGATCTGGCGCGGGCAAACTTGGCGTTAATTGTTACTATTATGGACTATGCTCAAACCGTCAGTTGAGATCCGACGAGCTGGCAACGCAGCGGCTTTTCTTGTGTGGGCGCACGGTTCTCGTACCCGCTAGTCGCGACCCCGGACTCTCTCCTCTGCGTCACCGCCGCTTCAGTAGTACTACTAGAAAAAGGCGCAGAATCGTAAACAGATATTAGGTAATAATATCTGCGGTACCGCAGCTAGCGCACAGGTACTTCGTGCTCCCTCCTCAGTCTGTTGTCGACGATAGCGTGACCCTGGCTGCGCGCTGCCGACGAGTTCCGCACACCGGCCTCCGCAGTGGGCGAGCGACGCAGGGACTGGCAGGCTGGCTGCTGGCAGCATGGGTGTGACCTCTGCGACTTGCATGATGCGTGTCCTTGACCTTGTTCTTTGCGGAGAACAGTCGGTCAGCCAGGCAGGTCAACCGCCCTCTCCACCTGACCTCCCAGTCGATGATCCACCCCAGCGTCGCCCCGTTATCACACTCACTGCTGCCGCCGTCGTGACTACTATTCTTGCCGTGGTCTGGTGTTGGATCCTGGCTCGTTGAGAGAAGCCCTGTTAGGCAGAATGCTCCGTACATACACTGGCCCTCTGGCTGCCTCGTTGCCTGTGATAAGTGTTTATCCGGCGGAGAACAACCACCAGGCAAGCCAATCAATCCCTGGTTGCTTCTGCAGGTAGGGGTCCCCGGCGGGAGATCTACTCGTCCTTGTCAGGTAGCTAATGTCCACTGGGTAGTAACTCCTACGTAGATGACACGTCTCATTCCCGGTTCGGTGTCTACACTTTCAACATTTCTCCATCTTACTTGACGATGATGATGATAAGGCTCCCGGGATGTCAGAGTCCAAGACGTGTGAGATGGTGGGCATT
This sequence comes from Rasamsonia emersonii CBS 393.64, assembly GCF_000968595.1. Classification (NCBI taxonomy): domain Eukaryota; kingdom Fungi; phylum Ascomycota; class Eurotiomycetes; order Eurotiales; family Trichocomaceae; genus Rasamsonia; species Rasamsonia emersonii. The sequence continues at coordinate 6,453 of NW_013562821.1, read as the reverse complement.
CGGCATCTCTCTAGGGACGTGTGCCGACTGGATTGCTGCCAGATACTCCGTACCTCTTTAGTGTTGCTATTCCCCTGGCCGTTATAATCAGGTCGTCATAATCAGCAATATCCAATGGGTTTAGCAGAGTAACGGCCATCTATCGAAACCCAGAAACCCACAGGAAGATCACCGCGGACTCCAGCTGTCATGCCCTCTAAGTCATAACGAGTGACATCATCGAAAATTCCGAGAAAACGGCCGGTGGTCCTGCCAAGCACTGGGGGCAGATTGCCAGTCTGAATCCAAATGCCGGAGTAGACGGTTCGGCGAAATGGCCTCGTGTCATCGTCTCAGTGAAAGACATCCAGCTGGTATGACGTTAATAGCACCGTCACGGGTGTAGTGCTAACATGACACTTGCAATGATCTGGCGGTGTTGCCACTGCATCAGTGCGGCCGGTGTCAGAGAGAGAAAGTCGTCAAGCACCATCGAGAATGGAGATGAGGTTGAAGGGGTCGCCCCTGGTGTATGCTGCGCACGAGGATCATGATCCTGGGCGTCCAGGGTAACTATTTGAAGAATCAATAAGACCACCGGTCAGCGCCGCACGGAGGACGGAGTGCTGCGGTCGGAATCTGCAGGAGGCTGGCAATCACAACGGTCACTAGGCGGAGGTCAGTTCGCAGATGATGGGCGACTCTGGAGCAAAGGCCGTCGGGATTCGGTAGCTCTCTGTGGTTAGGATGGGAGGGCGCGATAGTTGCTACTTTTAGTGACAGCGGCCAGCTCTCTTCATTGGAAGGCGGCTGCTGTCTTCTGGCAGATGACGCCGGCAGACGACCGGAGCGTTGGATCTGGCAGCTAGTCCCGGCCTAACTCAGCCTACTCAGGCCTCTCCGTAGCGGATCTCACTGGCGAATGGCCTAGAGAAGCCTGGCCGTAGTTTCAGACCAGCAGATGTGGACGAAGACGAGTCCGTTCCTCGAGAGAGAGAAGACTTAGGATGATGCTGTCGATCGAGCCTGCGGAACTTCCCGCAACCGCTTTCCCAAGAACAGCAGCTGGGCCGTTGGCTCTTGGACGGTGCAAGACTGTTGGTCGGAAAAACATCCGACGCCAGCAGCAGATAATAACAACAGTCATAATAGCGGCCGCGCTGTTAAGCCTGTTATAACCCGCGGCCGTGGGTCAGCAGAATCCTCCGGCACTTCGATCGGTTGTGCAGCTTGTGCCCCTGCCGTCGACTTTGTCCTGCCCCCTGCAAGCACTGCCAAGCAGAGAGCGATGGGCGGGGTGTAACTCAGCAGTTCATCGTAGACGGTAGACGACTCTTGACTCTGGAGAGACAAGCCACACAGGCGCACGGAGAGTCGCAGCGGGCCGCTCGAGCCCGTTGCTCGTCCTCGTGGGCGTTTCTTCACGCAATGAAACACGAGCCTGGACTGATCACTCCTGCGCTGGGGCCTTATACCTGGACCAGATCACAATGGGAAAGGATGGGCTGGCGGTCGATACTCAGAACACTCCGTACTCCGTACTCGTATCTTCCAGAACAGAAACGTAGGCCAAACTCGAATCAGGTCGTGCAGTGGAGGGTAGGACGATGGAGGACGCTGGACGCACCATCGCTTCGACTGCAGGCTCGCAACGCTCGCATTCCAGGATCCTGGGACGCCCGTGCTCTGGTGCCGGTGTCAGAGCAGGGGCTTAACGGTGCCCCGGGATGGCCGAGACGGGCCCTCTGCAGCCAAGACGCGCAGCTGCGTGCCTGTTCGGGCGATGAACGCACGCCGTGCAGAAGACCATCCCCGCCTGGGTCTTGGTCGGTCGTTGGCCTCGCTGGCGCGCAGAGGCATCGCCGATGAGGCGCTGCAGCTGCCACCGTCGCGCTGGAACTTGGCGTGATAAACTTTCCGACTGCAACTCCCAAAAAATAGGAAGTGGGCCGCCGTGGCTGCCATCGCGCATCCTAGACAGCTCTGTGTGCTTCGTCGATCCTGATAGCCAAATCTCCGTCCGCCGTCCTGAGGGCGGGGTTCCCGCCAGCGAGGGCCCGGCGATGGGCAGGAGAAGGAGCCCTAGGCTGGTTGCACGGCGGGCAGGGCGGCCTTTTTTCTCTTCTGTGTCTCGTTTCTTTTTTTTCCCTTCTCCTTTCCTCCGGCTCTGTTGCGCTGGTGGCTGCTGCGTCGAAGTTTTTCGCTCCTCCCCGTGCCGTCAGGGAACCAAGTCCACGGTGCCGGTGCTCCTGTCCAGCGGGGCTGTCCCCCCTCGACCCAGACTTTGCCTTGAAAAAAAGCGGCTCCATCCTCCATCTCGCGCGACGGTGCATGGTAGATTGCTCTTCTGGCATAGTTTCACACCGACGGGCCGGAGCCAGCCCAGGAGTGTCTGTGGAGACGGGTCGCTAGTGGTCTGGCAGCATGGCGATGACACCCGATGTGAGCGAACCTCTGTCGTCTGGCTGTTTCTTTTGAGTCTTCTGTGCCCCGTGTCTCTGTTTGTCAGATTGTCTTGCTGGCTGGCGAACACTGTCTGTCTGCTGTTGACCAGAAAAAAGCTGATGAGAGATGACAAAGGATTCGTCCAGCGATGACTGGTTAGTACGACGCGACCCTGTCAGAGGACTTCGAGCATCGTCCACACCTGTTGTGCTGAGGATGAGAACTGACGGCATTGCTCTGCAGTGACACTATGTCCTTGACGGCAAGTGTCACAGATTACCCTTTCGAGCATGGAAGACGATATCACAAGTATCATGAAGGCTGTATGTGCGGCTCTTGTCGTTCTGTGGTCATGTGCTGACGGGACGAAAGTATATCCGTATCCAAACGATGAGCAGGAGTTGGATCGTCTGGACATGCAGCATCAGATCTGGAAGAAGCTCAACGATGATAAACTATACTTTGCGCCTCTGACGAATCCCAAAAGGATCCTCGATATCGGCACCGGCTCGGGCATATGGCCCATAGAAATGGGTATGCGCACCATCCATTTTTCCGCAACGTCCATTCTAATCGGTCTGCAGCTGCTATATTTCCAGATGCGACGATTACTGGGACAGACTTGTCCCCCGTCCAACCGACCCAAGTGCCTCCCAACGTGCATTTTCTGGTTGACGATGCCACAGAAGCGGAGTGGATGTGGGAGGACGATTACTTCGACTACATCCGGCTGAACAACATGAGCGGATCCTTTCCCTCGGTTAAAGACGTCATGCGGAAAGCCCTGAAATGCCTGAAACCCGGCGGCTACTTGGAATGGCACGAGATCGATCTCAAGTGCCGATGCGATGACGGGTCGATGCCGCCGGAGAACCCCGATGGGTTCAGCGAATACGCGTTCCACGACTGGATGGAACTGCAGGAGCGAGCCGCCAGGACCGGGGAACATCGTCGCCAGTTCCGGATAGCACACCGACTGGCCGACTGGCTCCGCGAGGTCGGCTACGTGGACGTGGAGGATCGGGTGGTCAAGGTCCCCCTGAACCCGTGGCCCAAGGATCCGCGATTAAAAACGATCGGGTCCTGGTACGAGACCAACTGGCTGGACGCGCTCTCGGGATACTCGTACAAACCGTTCCTCAGCCTGGGCTGGTCCAAGCCGGAGATCGAAGTCTTCCTGGTATCGGTGCGCAAGTGCATCTCCAACCGGCACTACCATGTCTACCACAACTTCCACCGGGTCACGGCCAGGAAGTCTTATCCTGGTGAGCGGGCCTCATGACAGTATCTTGCGATAGTCTCCAGAGTCCGCATTTGTGGGTTCTATTTCCAAACGGACCCGCTGCCCCAGACATCGCCATGAAGAAGGGGTTATATACAATACAGAGTACTGTTCATTCACATTCGCCCCGAAGCCTGAGACGGGAGTTCTCTGGTTCGGGCTACTGGCTTAGGCCAGGAAATACATAGCTGCAGGTGGTCTGCCAAGTCAGATCAATCGCATATTGCGACTGCAGCTAGTCATGCAGGTCATCAATTGCATTCACCGCTGTCTTCATTAACGATTTTTTACTTCTTTTCATTGGCTACAACATCATTTACGGTTCTACATACCATGCATCAACGGGGTTTCGCTTGCTTTAGGGGAAACAAAAAACAAAACAAAAGGGGGCAAAGAAAAAAAAGAAAGAGAGATAATCCAGGACCAGGCTGGGACGGACGGTGTTTGGATTGGAACAGGACAGGACGAATCAATGTCAACCTTGGCAGAAAGAAGCATCGAGAGCCCGACTGGATTAAGCAAGTCATGGCAAGATGAACAAGGGCGAGGACCAGGAGGTGATCGTTACGATTTTTGCATGCATGATTCATGATGACCCCGACCAACCAAACAGAAACAAAAACCTCAGCACATCCATCCCCATTCACATTAGAACTGGAGTTGATCATCAATCAATCCTATCCTATCCTATCCTATCCTGAAAATCCTGCATTTTGCATTGGCATTGGCATTTGCATTTCCTGTATTGCATGCATGATGATACTGATTGATACTGATTGATACTGCTACTGAGTGATACTGAGTGATACCTTGTTTCTTGTCGAGAACATTGCATTGCATTTGCATTGCATATAGCAGATGCATATACATACATAGCTCATTGTCATTGTCATTGTCATTGTCGAGAATTTCTTTGTCTTGCTTTGTCCCAAAACTAAAAGCTTTTCTTTTTCTTTTCTTCTTCTTTTGGTTCTCTCTCTTGTGTCATAGAGTAAATAAATATCTAGATAAGAGTGGGAGTGGGAGTGGCCGTGGAAAGGTGAGGGTGATGGGGACAGGAATGCAAAAAGAGTTCAGATTTCAGATATTACACACTATCCATCCTCTCTCTCTATATATAATGAGTCAGATGTACTGTACTGCAGTCTGTTGGCACTGTGTGTGTACTGTATGTACAGTACGTATATGTGTGTGTGTGTGACACCGTAACACCATACATAATAAATAATCATAAATAATGCTGTAACACATTCTGGAAGAGAGAAAAAAAATTCAGGATTTATTCGAATTATTCGAAGACCAAAAAAAAGAAAAGAGAAGAAATTAATTCGGGTATATTATCATTTCTCATCATTCTGATAAATAAGAGAGATACCATACATAGATCCATACATCCATACATCCATACAGTATAGCAACAATACTAATACTATGTAATAGTCATAGCGAGCATGTCAATAGTTGAAGGTTGATTCTACGCCCCCCCGCGCAGTCGCACAAGCGAAAATTTCGACTTGAGCGGTTTCCACAGACTCTGTCTGCGCTGGAGCCGTGGTGTTGGTGTTGTTGGTGTTAATTGTTGTTGCTGGTTGACTGCTTTGCTGTTACTGTTGCTGCTGCTGCTGCTGCTGCTAGACTGTAGATACTGCAGCGCAGGTGTAAAGACTTGTGCTGGCGCAGTGGGGTATGTTTTTGATACTGGTGTGGTAGTAGTAGCTGGATGCTGATGCTGATGCTGATGCTGTCGTCCTCGCATCCGCTCTGCGAATGATGCTCCTCCTCCTCCTCCAGAGGCTAATGGCTTTGATGACGATGGATGCGATGTAGGTGGTTGTTGTTCCGCTGCTGCTGCTGCTGCTGCTGCTCCTCAAGTATAGCATGAGGCTGGGTCATCCGCGGCCAGGACGGATATGCGTAGGTATGCTTGGCCTCGAGATTGATGTCCATGATGCTCCGTGGCGGGCTTGCAATGAAGAGACGGTCTGAGAGAGGGAGTGGATGATTTTTCGCGCTGCTATCTGCAGGTGCAGGAACAGTCGCATCTGGTCTGGAGTGATTTGTTCTAGGGCTGTCGACATCGTCCGACACATTGCCCTCTTCTGTCATATTCTGTCGATAATGGTAATACCCCCCCGACGCGGTAAACTCATTGCAGAACGCGGCGTACGTGTCAGAGACATCGTCAACGGGCTCTGTCTGACGGATGCGGCTGTCGTAGGCGAACTGCCGAGACGTCCGTTTCGACACCCATCGCGACAGCCGCCGGAAGGTGCGCTGTCGGCGCAGGCCGTGGTTTCGATAGGACAGGGACACGGACGAGTTGCAGCTGGAGGAGGCGAAGGAGGCGTTGTCGTCGACGAATTCGATGTCTCTCATTGTTTTTCTTTCTGGGGAATTCAGACTCGAATGTTCGATTTTATGCAGAAATTGTGATATCTTGCGATAAGCAGGCCAAACCGTGCGATGATGAGAGATGCCAATAAATCGTAGAAGTATAATAACCAGCTGGTTGGAGTGTGTACTCTGTCCGTCACAAGCTGTTTGGTGGAAGTGGCTATGTCAAGCAGCTTGGAGACGAATCATCTTCGTATGAAATATCGTGTCGAGACAAGATGGATCTTTTAATCGCGCAATTCAGCCCAGGCTAAATAAATAAATCAATAAATAGAATTCCACCAAGCGTCGCTGGTAGCTAGCTGTATCAGTGCCTTATACCGGCCACGTGAGTATGCTTGATGCCACTGTAA
>NW_013562822.1:0-14123 GCF_000968595.1 Rasamsonia emersonii CBS 393.64 | reverse complement strand
GGGTGGGGGGGGGGGGTCGTAAAGAGCTTGTTCTGGTTGAGATGTAGCATTCCTGTCTTAAAATCCGTCCAATATAAACGAAAACTGCTAAAATTGTGGTTGAATTCTTTTGTATAAATTAGAGACAAGCGATACATTCAGGAAGATTTCACCAAGAATACCCCCGTCTTTTGTTCAGTGTCTCAGTTAAGAACAATACTCTTTGAATCTCAAAGAAAAGGAAAATACTTTCTGCAGGGAATGGACTCTACAAAGGGTAGATGTCTAGGATGTTTCTTGCATCTGCGCAATTCGTCGCCATGATAAAGAAGCTCTGACGGCTACAGCCGGACATAGACACCAGATCCATCAGCGAACTGCCGTCTTCTTTCGCAAGTTGTTCCATTGGTTGATATTTTTCCCTTTCCAGCCAAATACTAAAAATTGTCAGATAACCCAGGTCTTCCAAGTTGCCTCTGGTACTCCCCTATCAAGAGGCATACCCTGAAAGGAGATACAACGAGGCTAGATAATTCAAGCTGCCATCGAACTGTATTGTTTTCCAATTTCAACCTGTTACAATGTTCGAGCTGTATGACGAGAACTGGTTCGGAAACCAGATCTTGCGTCCAGTCACAAAAGACGTGGGAAATATTCGCATTCGACCAGCGACATTAGAAGACCTCCCCCACGTTGCGGACATCCTCGCCGTGGCGATGCTCAACGAGGAAGTCTCCGCGTTCCTATACCCCGAACGTCAACGGTACTTCTCCCACTATCGCGACAGCCTGTTGCGGCGATTGAAACAACAGAACGTCACTCCTGGTTGGGTCCTCTGCGTGGCTGTTCAGCGCGAGAACTTCCGTTCAACAGAGGATGGGGAAGGGTTGATCGTGGGATACTGCGCTTGGGAGAGGATTGGGCAGGACAAGCATGCCATAAATGGCGACAGCCAAAGGGAGGTTTTGGAACGGCAAGTCCACCTCCATCTGACTTTTTGTGGACTTCCTGCGCAATGCGTCGCTTCTCCTGACTAACATCTCATATCGTCAGGCCTCGAAAGGACCTTGTTGGGTATAACAGAGCACTACTACAACATCTTCAGTCTGGACAAGAGCCTAGACAAACAACGACTCGCAGACTACAATTCCGGCTCGATGGCATGCTTCCCCTTCGAGAAATATCGGGACCTGTGGTATCTCGAAAACGTGGCCGTCCACCCTGCCTACCAGCACCGTGGCATCGGTCGGCTTCTGGTCCAGTGGGGCATGGAACACGCTGACATCGAATGTGTGCCCGTTGGTCTGGAAGCCAGGGCAACTGTCAAGGGGATGAAGCTGTGGGATGAGCTTGGATTCATCCCGGTCAACGAGACAGAGACTACATGTGGTAATGTGCGGCTGCGGGCCATGCTATGGGATGCTATTTACCTGATTGACTAGGATGCTCTTTCGCGAAAACGAGATTTTTTTGTCTCAGAAGATTGAACATCACATATAAGTCCGCTGGATTTGGCATGACTGCGATGGGTATCTTTGTCATAGGGATGCTCTACGATTGCTTTGTGGAGATAGTTGGAAAGCACATTAGAGAGTCATGACAGGCAAGGTCCAATAAACATGATGTCTCTCGAATCGAATTTCTTGTGATATGCCTTAAACGATACTATTTAGTAGCTGCAGAAGAGTAACAGAAGCACTTCTCTAATACAAGTGAATTAAAGCCGAGATGCGTCGGCTATCCTTCCGTTTTGAGTTTCCGCCGCGTCGGGATCGCGTGCGCGGAGCGGAGTCAACATGCAGTTCATGACGTCGCGTCCCGCAGACAACTCGGGGAGAATCCAGCAATCGAAGCGCGGAAGATGCCTCTGCATAGAGGAACTGTCTCAAGATGAATGATGCGACGACTGCTCTGCTCACGGAGCACTTTAGTTATACTCCTTTGGTGAGTTTTGCGCGTTCCTCTTTGTCTAATATTTCCGACTTGCTCCTACCCCGACACAACACGGCCATTATTACTAACGAAGGCATTGGGTGGGATAGTCACTGATAGACGATATCATCAACTCCATCAACAACCTCATCTACCAGGCCATCTCCAGTCTCGAATCGGGGCTGCTGTCGACTCCTCCCGAGCGGTTGGGCTTCCGCCACTCCAACAACGGCACGACCATTCCGGATACCGATGGAGACGGCAATGTCGAATATCCAGAGGCGAAGCTGGAAATCGAGAATGGACTGAACCAACTAGAGACGTTGTTCGAGGCGAATGTGGACAAGGCGTTTGATAAATTCGAGATCTACGTGCTGCGAAACATCCTCACTGTGCCGCAAGACCTGGTGAATTGGGTGAGACTTGGACATTACGAGGTGGGTTCACTATCAACCAATTTAGTCCTTCTTCTGCTATCTTATCCGTCCTTATTCGCGCCCTTTTCGAGGAATTCATGACAGTAAGAAACTGAGGACGACTAACATGAGGACGGGTTCAGAATCTATCTTTCTCCGATCAAGAATCAGACGCACCCACACCCGAGTCGATTAATCTACAGCGGAAGAAGCTGCAAGAGACCCGGAAGCTGCAACGCGCTCTGAAACAAGAGTGCGAGCGAAATGATGCCATAATCGCCCAACTGCGCGCGATACTATCAGATGCTCAATCGGCGACTTCAAAACAATCCGCAGGGGACAGCCAGCAGTCTGCTGGACAAGATGCTCCGAATTTATCCTTCTTGACGTCTGATCCGGCCGCAAAGCAGTTGAATGTGGGCAGCAATGCAGGTCCTTTAACGACGAACACTACCTTCATACTGTCTCAGCTGCCAGCCCTGCGTTCTATGCTGAACCAGCTGCGCCCCAAGCTGAGCACACTCCCGAAGTCTGTTGATGAGATGGACTTGGATTCCAAAAAGGACGAGAGACGAGAATACATTGAGAGCCGGGTCCGCCTGCACCTCGAGCGTGCTGGGGAACCAGCTTTGGGCGATGGAAACAGCGTGGTTGCAGGCAGGAAAATCAAGCGCTCTGAAGCGCAGGCGATTGAGAACGTTGCTAATATACTAAACAAGTAGCGACTTGTTTTTCTTTTTGCGGATAGGATCCCTGGGCTTGGCTATGGCGTTCAGGATGCGATTCAATGGATGTATGTAATGGACACATATACGAATTGAGGATTCCATGTCATTGTCACTCGTTATAGTGCTCATAAAACCGTATGTACATTTTTCATGCCACATATAATGGCCTTAATTGGTATGAATAGATAAGCCATCACTCTATCTCCTGCAGAAACCATACCTCAAGTATGTCCTTACTCCAAGCAGTTGCAGGTGACGGCGTCGTCCAGAATTTGAAATCCACAATGTAACTAGGAAACATGCAGTTTGTAGCTATTTCCGAAGAAAAGACTAGTACGATAAATTATATCCACTCACCATTTCTTAGCCGCATCATCCCAGAGAAGGTTGTCGTGGCTGTTGTCGGCATTAACCACTCCGCATCGCAGATATTCCCTAAAATACTCCTATCAGACTATTTCTTTGATCTTGCAGCGGTTAGAAAAAAAAACATACTTACGCATCTTCGAATGCCTTGCGAATCTCATTTCGCTTGGCAAGAGGTTCCTTGTGGAAGTTCTCAAGTGGTTTACCAGGACACCTGGTCATGAGAATAAAGAACAGATAGCCCCCAGGAACCCACATTTTTTCGTCCTGTTCATACTGCAAATAATTGACCAGTCTCGGTGCCGATGTGCATTGATTTTGTGTAAGCTTTTGAAGTGCCTCTAATTCAGCTTTTGCGTTCCTTGGAAGTTCTTGGTGGCGCTGCATTCTCCTCGACTCAGGCTTATCAGACATGGTACCTCCATGTGGGATTCTTTGTCGAAAGATAGATCAGCATCATCAGCATTATTGACCATTTATCGTTAGGGAATAGACGCCCACGGGGGCAAAGGGAATATACGCAGCTGCATGTAGATCTTGATCACATGTTCAGGTCCATCTGCTCCGACTTGTTTGCACAAAAATGGCGCCCAGGCCCCAGAAGGACCACTCTTCTCTGTTATTATTCTTTTTGGCCACAGATTGAACTTGTCGTCGGCAAGTTTTGCGCCTAATTTCCAGGTGGTAGACGGCTGATCGTCGCGTGCTGGGAAAACAATTTCCTTGCCTTCCCAAGAAGTCTCCGAACCATTGCATTTTGGCGTTGCCGCTGAAATATGAGCAGAAAAAGAAAAGAGAAGATGGCTCAAAAGAGGCTTGGAAGGATGAAAGAGCACAGATGAGTTATGGTTGATGGACGAGTGAGGTTAACCAAAAGATGGTAGCCTATCAGTGGACACAAACTTTATAGTATCAGCACTTCTTTACCTTCTTGAGCTGTAACTATAAGCAATTATTTTTAATTCATCTTGCTGATATCTAAATTAATCGATACTCAATATATGGAAAGACTAATAAGTCGCTCAGAGGACCAGAATGAGTGGCATTCCTACAAAGCAAATTCATTACTTTGCCATATGGAACTGAGAGTTTTGTTAAAGCGCAGCAGTTATAGAAGATATTCTAACCGCTGCTGGTGCTGGTTCTCTAGCTTTACAAGTATCTCAATCAGGTATATTATGGTTAGTGTTGATGTTAGGTGAGAGCGTATGATGCGGTCTCAGACGGAAAAATACTCCCTAAAATGGGGGAAGAAGAAGAAGAACATATTAGTACTATATCACTTATTGCCTATATATTCAGAGTTATAGGCCTACTATCTATAGCATCCTACAGCAAACTATTAATGGCACTACGGAGTATACTGCCATTCCGATCAGTAAAGGCACTTAGGAAGAAGGGAAAGAAAATCAATCAGCCATAAAAAGTTTATAGGATTATTAATATACATAGACCAAATCTATTGTCCTACTTAGAACTATGAACTATATCACGGAAAGAAAGGGAGGCCACAGCACATAGTTAGCACTTAGATCTACTAGGGGAGGAGAACAATAAGGTCGATAGTAATATTATGGTTGCATAAACATTAACTAGGCCCCATAAGTAGGTTACAAAGAAGACAAGGAAAGATAAGGAAATTCAACCAGATCTAATCTACATGAGACCATATCCTACCTATATATTAGAAACAGGACTCAGAGGAGAACAAATCTAAATTCCCTATTAATGTTTCACGAGTAAAGACGCCTAGACCTCGCATTCAAATTGGACCGGGCCTTTCAGCCGCAGAGCTCAAAAATCCGGCCAACGAGAGCGCCGGGGAGTTAGTTTTGTTGGCAGGATTCAGGAACGTTGCAACGTTAACAGTTGATAGCGCAGACTCGTTCTTTTGGCGTCTAGGGATATTTATATTTTATTCGGCATAGGGACAAAAGAGACACTTTAACTGGTTAATGTACTTTATTTCAAGGGAAATGCTGTAAACGCTAATACTTGGATTTATCTTTTCCCCTGACTGTCAGGAACATTCGAACAACAGGATAGATCTCTATTAAAGCAGTATTCCCCCTTGAAGCTGATTTCGTGTCAGCACAAGATCGTACCCATACTATTAATTTTTATTATTTAATTATTCAAGTCGATATCTTTATCATTATCTCGTACACACCACAAAATGAAGGTCTTTTACATCTCCCTTTCCCTCCTTACCTGGGACTATCAACCCCAATCTCCGCATCCACGACAACACGAAACTGCACCTCGGACATCCAACTCAACACCTTCAGCTACTTCTACTACGTCGACTGCGTCGCCCCCACCACCCCATTCGAGTGCGGGCAACTATGCGAGGCACACGACAACTGCGTCGCATGGCGATTCGTCACAGGCGAGTGCGATCTCTCGTCGGGCCTGCCCTATGATTTTGCTCCGATCCATGGCTTTTCGTACGGCGCGTGCAAGAATGTGACTGTCCCTTCAAATGGGACGGTTCCTCTGATGCTTCGGGGGAGGAAGCACGGGGGGAGGAGATACTAGGGTTGTTTCACAAAGACGTGAACATCGGTTTGGTCTCTCGTTTACCAACACTTTCTCGATCATAGAGAGATGAATTGGTTAAGTCGCAAAAATACTGTACCTAGGATTTTTCTTTTGTAGCCCATTCTGTTAACAGTATATAGTACATACTTGATCGAAGCCACGGGTTCAATAAACTGGACATTTGATCTACCTAATCAGTACAATATCCAAAGCACCTAAAGTCATTCCATAGATCTGGAAAGTCAATTTTCTACATCAGGATAAGTACTCAAGTCCTTCATGTTTGCCATTCTCTTGTAATTATATCACCTTGCAAACGTCCCCTTTCTGTTTTCTCAGAGCTTGGTGGATAGATTTCGTTGCAAGCACTGTAAATTGCTGATGATGATTATTAAACGCAAGATTAACTATTTCCTATAAGAGGAATAGTTGACAGTTTATAGTACAGACCAATCACCGCGTTGCTGCAAGTCAGGAACTCTGCAGCCGCCAATGGCTTGAACTAACGGTGCTCGGCGCTTCTTTCGGGCGAATCAGCGTCCACGGAACCGACTTTGCCCTGACTGCCAAACCTGGGGATTTTGTATCGGCCAATCAGCCGACAGATTCAACAGCTCTGTACAACTGCCTTGCCGCCCACTGGACTGATTGTCATGACTTACTCCGTACTTCTTCAGGCCAGAAATAGAAACTTCACGCTCTTGGGTTCATGATGGAACTTGCATACGACGAATGAACGAATGCTGTTTACCGGCTGGGCTTGGAAGAGGGACACAGAAACCATACACCATATGCCATCCTGACGAGAGGACGGTGTTCAGGAAGGATGCCTCGATCTGCTTGCAGAAGCATCTGATTCGATGCCACATGGAATGCGCATGAATGATCGGGGTAGAGGGCGTCTAATTTCTTCAAGTGACCTGCTTGGTGGGAAGTAGGTGATGGATTATATTGTTCTGGTTTCCCACCTATCCATCCATCCATCGGTCGCATTGATTGTTTTTTGTTCTTAGGTCTTTTCATTGTCCTCCTTTCGTTTCTGATTCTTGTTTGACGAAAAGGTTGCTCTGGATAGCATCCGTGTTTTCATTTCTGCTTTTTATTATTAGTGATCATTGATCGAGTCTTTCCCTTCTACAATCGATCCAAATTTAACTATCCATTTCTGTACAAATATAATCACGGGTTCTTTATTTCTACACTTGCTGGCGATCTGCAGACCTGACAGACACCTACCTTCTTTTGTCTCCGAATATCAACACAATGGGTGACCGATCTTCTGTCTCGAGCTTGTCCCATCCATCCTACGCCTCCGATGAGCAGGAATCCGCCTATCTCGCCCGGGCGCGTGCTCTGCACTGGATCCGCTTCAGCATCGCATTGATCATTCTTGGTGCTGCTACCGCCGTGGTTGGCTGTGAGGGCGCCCCTCTCCACCACTACAAGGACACTGTTTCATTCGAGAAGCTATGGCTTCCCCTGTGGCCGCTGAACTTGGACGTGCGCCAGACCAACGCGCTCCTGGCGTGCGGTGTCGTGATCATGTTTCAGGCGCTGATCTACATTGTTGTCGCTCTCATACCCTCGGTATGTCATCATCATTCTACCTGTGGTGAGAGCAGCACTGACCAGAAACCAGCCTCATCCGCGAACGCGACTGCTCAACTTCATTGCCTCTACGATTGCAGTCGCCGGCTTGGTCACTGCCATTGTGGGCATCGCCTTCTCCGTCTACCTCCCGTCGGCTACCTACCCGACTGGATTTACCAGTGGCGAAACAATCCATTCCTGGACTTGCAAGTGGCAGTCACTGCAAGGGATCAACGCCACCACTGTGGACGGCCAGGCTCTGACTGCCCCGGCGGGCTTCTCCCGCGATTGCGTCGAGACTCGTGCAGGGTTTATCCTGCTGGGCCTGCTCATCGGTCTCGAAGTCCTCATGGGTGCTGCTGCCGCAGCTGGGTGGTTGCTTGAGCAAAGCGTTACCAGACAGCGCAAAGTTGGAGGCGTCGAGTTGGCTCAAGTCGAGGTGACTGTCAAGAAGCCATGAACGTGATCCGAGTAATACAAGCTGTCGAGCGAATGAGTGAGAATAGGGAGCTTTTCATGGTGAAATTAGTCTATGGTATTTGAACGGAGGAAAGACATAAGTGTGTATTTGCTTAAACCTCAAGCGTATAATTGCATGGAAGAAATTATTCGAATCAAAGTATGTACAGTACATTGTACGGAGTACAGTACATCGTAGCAAGTTAACTCGCGGCGGGAGGTTAGATGACCCCGCCTCACCGCCTTGGCAGAATTATCGCCGGGACGCGCCGCGGTTTAACCGCGATTCAACCTCTGCCATCTTGTGGCACGCCACTGGTCTGCCTGTTCTCCCTTAAAATAAATATTCTTTAAGTTCTTGATATTTTTTTTTGCGTCGCGATCACCGCTCAGACTAGAATCATGGCGACAGACAGACCAGACGGCGATACCGCGCTCCTGGACCTCGACAATGACTACGATTCCGAGGAGGACGAAGACTTCCAGCTGGATGAAGATGACGCTGGAGAAGATGATGACGCTCTCTCCTCGTCGGAGGGGGAGGACGATGAAGCCGCGGCTCAAGAGCAGCGACCTTCCAAGAAGCGAAAGCTAGGCGGGAGCAGCTCAAAGAAGGACGATGATGGAGAAATCATGGAACTGGACTCTGGCGACGAGGCAACGATACAGAAGGCAAGGCAGAGAAAAAAGATGAAAGGAGCAAAGGGTGGTGATGACGATGAGGATGACATCGACTTTGATGACGACGATGAGGGTGGCGAAGGGGGCTTTGTGAAGACGAGAGCAATGCGCATGAGGATGTGCGTTTGTTTTCCTTCTTGTATACCAGCTCATGAGGTTTGTTCTAACACTTCCTTCTCTGCAGGCAAGAAGAGCGCAAGCCGCTGGCGAAGATCGAAGGAGCCACGATCGATGTCGACGCCATATGGGAGAAGATGAACACTCCGGGTACAGATTCGGGGTTACTCCCGACAAGCAAGCCAGAAAATGAAGAGAAAGAGAAGAAGGATGCTGCAAATGGAGAATCCCAGGCCGAACAGCAGAAACAGGAGACCAAGCTGCCGTCGGAGGAAATGATCAAAATCAAGCGGACATACAAGTTTGCCGGAGAGGTCATCACCGAGGAGAAGCTCGTGCCCAAGGATTCTGCGGAAGCCAAGCTCTACCTTTCACAATCCAAGGACAAGCCTGTCGATGACGCCGAGGCCGAGGATGCAGCGTCTAAAAATTCCGGTCTGAAGCTCCGGAGACCACTACGAAAGTATTCTCGTTTCGACCCCAACCCACCGGACGCGATCAAGAAGAGCTGGGAGAAGCAGCCGACTGCAGCCGAGGCTGACAGCAATAAGCAAGTCAAGGGTCCGAAACTCAACACGGTCGAGAAATCCCGACTCGATTGGGCAGAGTATGTGGATCAGGCCGGCATCAAGGACGAGCTGAACGTCCACAGCAAAGCGAAGGAGGGCTACCTGGGACGAATGGAGTTCTTGAGTCGTGTGGACGCCAAGCAGGAAGAGGAAAGGAGAAGGATCCGGCTAAAGGGGCTGTGACTGAAAGTGCAGGAGGGAAAGTGACAAAACATCTATCTCCTCGGACAAAACGCTGTGATGTGAGTTGGCATCTGACTGACATGGAGATGCCCAAGCACCTCTCACCAGCTATCTTTGAGGATCCAAACCGAGTACTGGTCGCTGGGCTTGTCGTTTGTGGTCCAACACGCGCAATGCCGGCTGTGCGGAGTTAGACAGCATCATACCATTCCTCCGGAGAGTGAGTCGATTATGAAACTCCATACCGGGCAAAAAGACAACGTCACTGCAGAGTGGCATTATCCCATGCCTGAACCATCGAAGGCTCTTGACTTGACCCAGCTCTTTTCTGTGCTGTGCCCAAGGCCTAATCAGCTTCCCACAAAGGGATCCATTCCGTCTGAAGCACTTGTCATACGCCTGTCCACAAGCCCTGCCCTTGTAGGCGTCTCACTCTGCCTGTCAGAAGGTCATAATACCAATCCGCTGCGATGCAGAATTTTCTTTTCTCCCTCCATTGACATCATCACATCATCACATCAGGCTTCCTTTTCCTTCTTCTCGACGAACGAGTAACTATATTTGTGAGGGATGGATGGATAACTACGGGGGGAAAAAAAGAAAAGGGGAAGACCTGTGTCATGGACGTTGCCTCGCACTACGGTTTCCCTTTTTTTTTAAGGTTTTTTATGGACGTTTGCCTCCTCAAGGCGGCAGGGTTCAGAAAGACAAGAAGAAAGAAAGAAAGAAAGAAGAGAAATTCTTCAGTGACGAATAGATTATTATTAGAGTTATATATACTACTACTCTCCGGAAAAAAACCATGCGTTCGGCCGGGCTCACAGTCGCTCTTAATAGAGAGAGCGGGAGCGGCATGCTATGAGAAGAAGAAGTTATGCAGAATACCCCATGTACGATATCTATGTAATACATTTTCTTTAGCAATCTGAGCAGCACTGAGATTCACGAAGTAGGAGGTAGTAGTAATTGGTATGTACAGTATGTACAGTACTTTTTGGATAGCATAGCATGAAAGTAGTCATCATAATGCCATTGCATTGCAGCTATTTATGTATGTATGTACCTATGTACAAAGTCAAGTTTCCGTTTTTCAATCGGGTGAACGCAAGAAACCGGCTTTCTTAAAAGTCGGGTGCTCCTTGTTAAACTTGTGTATGTTTTTAACCGCCGTGGCGGCGTCCCGAGGAGGACGAGCCCTGAGACTTGGGCAGGTACTTGATGCCGCTCTTGGGGCAGTTGGAGGAGTCGGCTGCAGTTGAAAGGGGGAAAAATGTTAGTTAGTGTGATTTTAATTAATTGAATTGGTTTCTGGAGTTCGCGAGGAGGAAGACTTACGAGAGTCGACAGGGATGTATTTGCCCGTGATGGCGTTGCCCTGCAGGTTAAAGTAGTAGTAGATCTGAGAAAGCTCGCCGTTGCTGCAGGACAGTTGAGGGGTCTTGCCGTCGTGGATCTTGGAGGTGGCGGCCTCGAGATCGCTCAGGTCGTACGTCTGGTCTGTGGATGGGGTGATGTTGGCATCGGACAAGGCCTGGACGAGTACGTGTCAGCCAGGTAGTGACACTTTCTTCCTTGCTTGCTTTCTTTCGGACACGAATGACAATACCTGGTACGTGTCCAGACTCTTGAAGAGAGTCACCACCTGCTGGAAAAAGTCGGCGGCTTCCTCTCCGGCAGTGTAGTTCGTGTAGCAGCTGGGGTCGATGGTGTTGATGCAGGTGCCGTGCGTCGCCCATTCGTGCTCCCAGAATTCCTCCGGCGACTCATCGTTGCTCTGCCAGTACGTCTTCATGTAGTCCAGCAGACTCTGCTTGCCCGCCGCCTGCAGAATCTCCGTGATGTTCTTGTACGCGCGCGATGGGTCACAGTTTTGCTGGTACGAGCCGTCGCAGTTGTCCGGCCTGGGGAAAGATACCAAGTCAGCCAAACTGCTTGTTCATACTAACAAACATTAACGCTTACCAAAGACCATGGATGGTCCAGGAGTCGGTAGGACCCGTCACAGGGTCCGTGTCCCAGAATTGGGTCTGCAGCAGAAGACCGCCGGGGGACTCGAGGCAGCAGCTGCCAGAGCTGGACTTGGACGAGGACGAGCTGCAGCTGACAGGAGAGTTCGCCGGGCAGGATTTCACGCCGGCGTGCGCGCCATTGAAGAGTTGCGCTGCACTCAGCGCAAGCAGGCCAAGGGCTCGAACAGAGAAAGACATCGTGAAGGAATCGCAACGACGGGGATGAAGTCGACTTTGACCAGTTAAATCTGACGATAGGCGACAGAGTACGAGGATGGTGTCAATGCCTCGAGAGGAAACCTGCTCGTTTTGTATTTGCCCTCGCCGTCCTTCCGTTGCCCGAACGTGTCTCTGTGCCCCGCTGCGACTGTGATCCTCCAGGAAATAATGAACATCCACAACGGCACTGTCTCTGCCAGCACATGCAGCAGCGGCAATGCTGATTTGACGGTGCAAACAAGCCTCTGCGGAGCTCTTGCGGCAGTGAGCGTGCTGGAGCTGCTTATCTCCGGGATGGATGCTAGTCAGGTACGGAGTACTCCATACACGGATAACGGAGGCACGAATGGCGGACGAGGGACATGGGATCGGATCTTGAGATGCTATGGAACGTCCGTTGTCCAGGGTCCGACACCTGTCGATCGCTCCGCATTGGCAGCGCGAAAGCAGCCATCATTGGCCGTCCATCCTATCAATGATGCGAAGAAGCTCACGAAGGATTTAGGGCGTCGGAGAAAATTAGAGCTGCAAAGATCCCGAGACTTAGGTTGGCAGGCGGCGGGCCAGAACGTTGCATCGCCTAGCATGATAGTCGCTCGAATCATCAGAGCGCCCTGGGGCTTGCGAATCGCATCAAAAGACGGCCCCACCCGGATCAAGTCATTCACGACTATCTCGTTCGCGACGTTGCATTTCGGATTTCAGCGCACGCTTTGGACGCCAATTTTCAGTCCTGTGATCTCAAGACGCGGTAAAGAACAGTAGCAATGCATGTGAATCGAAGAGATGCCCAATGAAGCGATACCAGATCTCACACTCTCCTGCAGGTCGATCTATCTGTGCAAAATGCCGTTTCAACCGTGGTCCAATAATATACAGACTAGTTCTAAGACAAAACGAAATTATCCAAAATAATCTAAGATCCTGACAAATACAAAGAGTACAGTGTCTTAATAATCTCCAGCCACATTCCCTGGTCGTCGCCCCGCTCTCACACAGGAGACGGCGATGAGCGCCAAAACAAAAGTGAGAGACGCCAGGCCAAAAGGCAATCCCGACCACGAAAGTCCTAATCGTATGCCGAACCCATACACGCTGGCAAATATCGGTCCAGCAACCAACATGCCCACTGAATGCATGACAGACGCAGCAGAATACAAGGTCGCGACGTGGTCAGAGGGCACAAGGGACGTGGCGACGCTCAGGACAGACATGCCGAAAGGAATGCCCAGGGACACCAACACAACCCCCAGAATCAGCACCGGAGGGGTCTCAGCAACAAAGATCACAAGGAATCCAGCAATGGCAAATGCAGCGCTTGCTTGGGCGACATAGAGATCTTTACTCACCGCTTCGAGGTGGAGATACCGGATGAGGAAAGAAGAGATGACCGGGACCAGCAACAGGTAACTCGCGATGCTGATAGAACCGCGCAGTGATATAAGAAAACTCGCCTGTCATCACATCAGTCACGCCCCAAGGCCAGACGAGCCCCAAACGGAGGGATGGCGAACTTACGCGGGCAATGCTCCAGTGATACTTTGCTGAGGCATATTGCAAAAGAAGACTGGTAGACTGCTTGCTCAGAATGCCGACAAACACGGCCAGCAGCGTAAGGAGGACGTTGCTGTTGCGCCACATAAATTGAGTGGATTGGAGGAATGTCTGAACCCTGCTGTAAATCGTAGCGAACAGTGTACCTTTCGATGGTGGCTCTAGGGCTTCCGGTAGATGATGGTCTCCGGTAGCCAACGTTTTCCGGGCCTTTTCCCTTGCTTCTTCGATGGTCTCCGGTACAAGAAAAAGGAGCGGGAAAAATATGAGAATTATGGCAAGGCCAACCAGGTAGGGAAGCCAGGGATCGGTGGACATCATCACAGCGCTAATGGGAGTTGCCACGATCTCTGCCACCAATGCTGCCGAGGAGAGGCGGAACAGCGCAGTCGCTCTGGTTTCCAATCAGTACCGGAGTGGCAGGGACGATAGTGAAAGACCAAGTCACCTTTCTTCTTCAGAAAAAAGGTCTGCCACGATCACCAAGACCATGGACGTCGTAACTAAGTCGCCACCTCCGATAACTCGCCAGAGCCCCGATAACCAGACCAGACGGAGAGGCATGCCAAACCAGCCTACGTAGATATATCAGCAAAAAGGTAGAATCATCACGGTTCACCAGGCAAGAACATACAAACTATCCTGGGCCAGATTTCTCCCAGGACGGATCCTAAGACAGCAAGCACAAGAACAGGTCTCCGTCCTATGTGGTCTGCCAGAACGCCATATGGCAGTCCCGTGAGGATGCCTAGGAAAACGCATCTGGTTAGCAGATGCAGC
>NW_013562823.1:0-16895 GCF_000968595.1 Rasamsonia emersonii CBS 393.64 | reverse complement strand
AGCAAACCAGGAGGGGGATTTTTGAAATATTAGCAGTTCACTGGCTTTGCGGGCGCCCGGTGGGCGATTCACAATCCATTTAGGAAGGCCGGCGGCGAAGTCGGACTTGGGTCATGCTTGACTCACCCGATAAGATAAACTTGATAGTGAACCGCGCCGCACGTCAGCCTGTCATTTGCTCCGATTTCGTCCTGCAGGACGGAGTAAATTAATCGTCTTAGCAGTACCCTAACCTGGAGGGAGATTTGCCCCTTTCCACACCCACGCCAGCAAGATCACACCAAAAGAAATTCCGCCATCTTACAAGACACCAGCTGAGGCAATGAAATCCATTATTACTGTTTAGTCGGAAAGAAGAGCGTCAACATTCCAGTCTGGACGTTTTTGGAATGGAAAGTTCGAAGATCCACAATACCGAAATCAATTACAAGGGTCCTCAGTCGAGGAAGACGTCTCGGTGTGCAGCCGCGGAATCTCGCACACCGAATGCGGGGAAGGATCATTTGGGTGGTCGGATCAATTCAGCCCGCAGTGTCTTCGAAATCAAGACATTAGCATTATTATTGTGCACCTTCTCTACTTACGAGGTAAATGCATCATGCTCTATGCCAGAATGAACTATAATCAGCCGTGCGAGCTTTCCTAGGCTAGTCTACGTATTCATAGCGCAGGCGAGATGCTCGAGATGAGAAGGGCGAAAAAAAAGAGAGAGGTGAGGAACAAATCACAACAAGGACCTGGATACCATTCTACAGTGGAGGGCAATTGTGGTTTATCTGCCCTCTCAGGAACCGACATGATGACACGCAGGAGTTCGTCATCTTGTCGTGTCGAACACCTGCAGATGCCAGTCCCGTATGTCTACTACCAGTTAAGCCCGTGTACCCTCAAGGAAACAGCACCCGAGAATAATATTTTCGTAATTCCATTTCCCTGCGCAATGCTCCATTTTCAAAAACCAAGGCACAACCGGCAAGAAAATAACACAAACCAAAGCCCCCCGCTCAAAACACCTTTCCCGCCGGAAGAAAACACCATATCGCCTGAGCCTGGAGGAAGATGATAAAAAAAGAAAAACCTAGCACAAACTGGGAAAAAAATGAAGAACAAAATCTAAGGTGCCGGATTCTCCTTCACAACCTGTCGCACTTTCTTCTCATAGGCAGCACGGTCTTTCTTGTACAGGTTGTATGCTTCCGCCTGAGCAGGAGACTCCGGGTTAGGGTCATCCAGAAGATCCTGGATTCCCAAAAGGATCTGCTTGATTGTGATCGCCGGTTTCCACGCCTCCTCCTCATTCAAGATAGAAAGGCATACCGTGCCCGACGGATAGACGTTGGGATGGAAAAGCGGAGGGACGAATTTGCCTGTCCGTAGAAGTCCTGGTTAGCAAGCATTCAATGCACAAACTGGATTTAAATTCCTCTGCAAGATGCAAGATCATGCGGCGCGCCACTTCAGTAACGCCTGCGGCGATCCATATGAATTATGAGAAATGTGTGCGACAGGTAGACGTACATTTGGGGGGCTTAGTCGGATATTCTAAATCATACAGGTCAGCGTCGTCCTCTTTCACATCCTTTCATTGACTCGTAAGCCGCAAGTCTACTCACCATCAGGGAAGATCATATCCAACTTGAAGAGGCCTCCCTCCCATAACGTCTTGGGCTTTCCCGGAATGCCGCATTCCCACCTCTTCATATCCAGCACTCCTTCCGGCGTGCGGTAAGGCTTAGCGTAAAAGCCGAAGGGGTGATCTTTGCGCCATTGTTTTCTGCGAGATCGGGACATAATGGCGTCAGCGATTGGAGGTTCGGTTCAAGCGACCCTGGAGGATTGGGAATATCAGCTGGCTTGGATTTCCAACATACCGTTCTTCTATTAAGCGGTTCTGGCAGAGAGACATTTGGCCCGAAGTTGAGGAAGATACAACGGTCTTTAGCTAGATCTGGCGCAGTCGCCTCGCAAGTAAATGCGTAGCTGATGGGGTTTGAGCGCAGATAGAAAGAGACGAAGAAACGGCAGTTGAGGGTACAAGCGATAGGGGAGAGAGAAAAGGGGTGTCGAAGCCGGGTGACACAAAAGGGTGGCTATAAGTGAATCTTCATTATTCCTAAGAAGGTGATGGAAGTCTTGTCAGCAGTCATAGCATGGATAACCCGATAAAGTACCCCACAGCTCTGCGGCGGCTGCATCATTATTAGAACCAGGCCGGTCACATGACCCGTTTGTCAAAGGCCCGACAAGTTGAACTAAAACAACAGGAACGTCCCGTTCAAATAATCAAAGCAGTGCGGTCTTTGTTGCAACCCGTTGATTTGTCTTGTTTCTTCCTTTATGAAGACAATGAGGCAAACAACTAAGGCCTTTGTTGATCACCATTTCACATCTATGTATAGAACTGTAGCCTTCAAAATAGCAGCTATTCCTAATGAATGACTTCTTTGAAGGACTGTGTAATTGCTCTTGAATCATCTTCATTGTTGAGATGAGGTGTATATAAGCAGCGTCCTCTCTTCCTAGACAGAAGAGAAATCAGAGACCAGACTATACCAATCTTCTATTTATTCTCTCTCGCTAAGGCGTCTTTGCGCAAATTCATCTCTCGCTTTTTAGTATCTTTAATATCTTCTGACAGGGAATACGAAGCCATCGAGCGAAGCGACTTCGGCACACAGATCAGCATCAGTGAATGCCGGGAAGGGAATTGGACAGCAAGCTAAGCCTGAGTTTCCATCCATCTTCACCCCAAGAATTGGATCCCAAGCCAATATTCCAGGATGCTAAGGGATAGATAGGCGACTGAAGCAAACGATGTGCAAATTCGTGGTCCCTTACATGTCCTTCTGTGACCACAGGTACGTGGAACGCTGTATGATGTCGTTTGCGCTTGGAAGATGCTGCGACAAGAAGGACCGCACAACAGTCATCACTCCGCTGGTAGGTTGGTGTGTCGCTTGTGCAAGTCGCATGGCACTCTGGGACGAGGAAGAGGCCACCGCGGAATATGAAGTGGAAGCTGAGTATGCCAGGTCCCGTTCGCATTCGTCGGATGTATTTGAATTCGAACCAGAGAAAACAGAGGTCAGCGTGACACGAAGCAATGTTGAAGAGTCACCGTCGCCGGATCGACAAGCAGAGGAGACGAAGTTGCCCAGCGACAATGAGTCAACAAGCAGTTCCGGCAGTAGTACCGCCAGCTACGATAGCTAGATCAGTGCATCACGACTTCAGCACTCGGAATTGCATCGCTTGCTAGATCGCAGAGGGAACCAGGGCAACTTTCGCTTGGACGCGCAGCTAAGTGGCATGGTGTCTGGGCTGAAAAGGTTCTGAGGATCAACACCAAATCACTCGACCAGAAGAGTGAGAAATTAGAGTTGCCGCTTTCATTATCATCTCCCAGATTTATAATACAAGTCATTTCATCACTCATAAATGCCCTTTTCAAATTTCTCGCTATCGAAAAATCGGGCCTTGATCGTGTTGCCATTGAATACACGGCCTTCCAAAGCATTAACAGCCTAGAACAGAGATGAATGTCAGACTTCCTAAGTAAAACAGACAGAAATAGAGGATAATTACTTACACGTAAGGCTGACAGCTGAGTGGTGAACTTGACAAAGACAGGCACGGGACCAGTGCTTTCCCGATGGATGAAGACTCGTTCAACACGTCCATACTTGTTTGAGTCAGTAAATGATCTGAAAACATGCAGTACTGGATTTTACGACTGCTCTTACCTTCTCGCTGCACTCCTCCCCTATTTCCTGTATTAAGCCCCCATCTTGACCACTGTCTAATTCAGCATCCAAGTCCATCCCATCCAGCATCCCATGAAGCACGATTACTTCGCTCATGGGTCCAAACTTCCCTTCCTCTTCCGACTTCCTCTCACCGCCGATGATTTTACCTCTGCCTGCAGGGGTAACAAATCCTCCGCCCTCTGAGTCGGGTCTCTTCTTCTGTTTCTCAACCTTGACTTCAAGTGGCTTGACGATTCCAGACCCACTGGCACCCAGTCCAGATCCTTTCGTCCAGCCATACTTGGCCATCAAACGTTCTGCAAACCCTTTCTGCCCAGGGCGAAGAGAGCGAGGAGCGTCCCCATCTTCCTTGTCGACAGGTTTCTCGCTTGCAAATACTGCTTCCAGCTCTTCTTCAGTCGCTGGAATGTCCTCAGGAGGAGGTGGTAGGGTATATCGGACCGGGGCGCGCGATATGGTTGCAGAAGGAGGTTGGAATGCAGACAAAGGAGGGACCGGAGGAGCCTCAGGCGGGGGTGGTGGTGGTGGTGGGGGATGATCCGCCATCGGCATCTGGCCCTGATTTTGGGTCATCCGAAGTCGTCTGGCGTACGCGTCCTCGCCACTTGCGTCGTCAGGAACAGACGCCGGAGGAGGTGGTGGTTCGTAATCGTCCTCGGCCATTTCAACCTCGTCGTCTGCAGGAGGGGGAGGCGGTGGTTCCGTCGGCATATCGTTGAGGTTCTTAGGTGGTGCAAAGTTGTAGGGTGGAGGAGCAAATTGCCCTGCAATACGGTTCAGTAATCCCTTCTTTCCACGCGGCAGTCTAGACATACGGTTCATCGGCCGAGAGTACTCTTCGTCGCTGTCGAGATCACTGCTGCGTCGTCTGGCCATGCGGTGTGCATACAGACGGTCCTTCCACTCCCTGACTTCACGAATCTTCTCCTCGCTATGCTTGTATTCTTCGTAATTGTTCGGGCGGGAAGGGTCGTAAATGTCATCCCAGTTCGTCACAGCGACTTGCGCATCACGATTCTTCTTCCGCTTCTTTCGCCCACCACGCTGCCGTTTCTCCCCAGCATAGAATCCGTTGACATCATCGTCGTCGGGCGTTGAAGCCCAGTCTGCAAGTGTCGTTTTCACAGGGGGCTGTGCAGCCGTATTATTAGCGGCAGTCCCCGCGGCGGCGCCAGGCAAGCCTGGCTTGGGAAACGTGGGCTTCTGTTTCGGCTTCTGAGCAGACAACTGTGGTCTCTTCACAGGCTGAAACCGTAGAGAGGCTAAATTTCAGAAACAGGACGCGCCGACGCACAAGTGAGCAATCAAATCGGAAAAGTAGTGTGAAGAAGCATGGAGGAGGGTAATAGGCTACCGGCACTTATCTGCTGCTTCTCCGCAGCGGCATCGTCTGGCTGAGAATCGCCTTCAGAGCTCTGCTTAAAGACGACCGGTGCCCGAGATATCGTCGAGGAGTTTTCTGAGGACTGCTCCAAGAGGTTCGCATACAGCGAGAGCCCTCCGCTCTTGGTCGACGCAGGCTCCGGGGCCATGCTGAAAGGAGAAGAAGAAAAGAAAAGAAAAGTAACAAATATTATCAGTTCATAAAACAGAGAAACAGTCGAGTATTCTCCAGGAATAGTCCTTGTAGCGCTTGTCTGATCTGAAAGATGAAAGTAATACCTGTCTTGATAGCTCGTCTCGCCTTCAGAGCCGCCGATACTGAAAGCTTGGCGTGTTTGTTTGGTTTGTTCTGCCTGCAAACCGCTTCCGTTTGATATTCGTGCGGGGAGTCCGAAGTCGGGACCGCCGAATTGCCGATGATTTACTCCGCAGCGACGTCAGCACCTCAGGGATGGCAGTCATGAAGACTCTCCTCCGTAATTCTACTCCATTGTCACCGTCATAGTGGAAAAAAATGGCTACGTTGGCGAATTCTTTTGCTAAGGATGGGGCTGCGACCGCCATCATCATCCCCCAGAAACCCTCTCCGCTGACGATATCTTATCAGCAACTGAATGCCGAAGTGGCTAGTTTCCAGAAGAAGCTGGCAAAGCTGGGCATTCGTCCTGGGGATGCGGTCTCAATTGCTCTCCCTAATTCATATGAGTTTATAGTTTCTTTCCTGGCTGCCACCTGGCAGCGGGCCATTGCCGCGCCGCTTAATCCGGCCTACAAACAGGAAGAATTCGAGTTCTATATAGATGACCTGAGTTCTGCCTTGACTGTGGTGCCCAGAGGCTTTTTCGAGAAGGACGGACCCGCTGTGAGGGCTGCTCGAAAGTACAAGGCCGCGATTGCTGAGTGCTACTGGGACGGAAAGGAAATCGTACTGGATGTGAAAGAGCTGGGAAAGCTGGCAGGAAAGGGCAATCAGAAGGTTGAAACGGCACAGCCTGATGACATTGCCCTTGTGCTACACACCAGTGGCACGACTGGTAGACCAAAAGCTGTAAGGACATGTGCCATGAAACCTGACTGAGAGAATCTATTGACGTGAAGATGTGGAAAGGTCCCGCTCACCCACCGAAACTTGACGCGGACTATGAGTGAGTGATGAGTACCAAAAAGGATTTCGTTCGGGGCTCTATCTCATACAATGCTTGCAGAGAACATCCAGGCCACTTACCAATTGTCGCCCGAGGACC
Organism: Rasamsonia emersonii CBS 393.64; assembly: GCF_000968595.1. NCBI lineage: Eukaryota > Fungi > Ascomycota > Eurotiomycetes > Eurotiales > Trichocomaceae > Rasamsonia > Rasamsonia emersonii. The sequence goes on along the minus strand of NW_013562823.1, from coordinate 10,501 downwards.
GAACCCTCCTTGTTATGCCATTGTTCCACGTGCACGGACTGCTCGCCGCGTTTCTTGCACCGCTGTATTCAGGAGGTTCGGCAATCGTGCCTCCCAAGTTCTCTGCATCCGAGTTCTGGACGGACTTCATCACTCATAAAGCGAATTGGTATACGGCGGTGCCCACGATCCACCAGATCTTGCTCAAGACGCCCTTGCCGAATCCGAAGCCGAAGATCCGCTTCATCCGGTCGTGTTCTTCGCCACTGTCTCCCAAGACTTTCCATGATCTGGAAAAGACGTTCGAGGCCCCGGTGTTGGAGGCGTATGCCATGACGGAAGCAGCGCATCAGATGACCAGCAACCCGCTTCCACCCGGGAAACGAGTCCCAGGAAGCGTGGGATTCGGACAAGGTGTCGAGGTCAAAATCTTGGACGAGAACGGCAACGAGGTGCCGCAGGGCAAAGAGGGGGAGATATGCATCCGTGGTGAGAATGTCACCAAGGGATACCTGAACAACCCGTCTGCCAACAAGTCGTCGTTCACCAAGGACGGTTTCTTCCGTACTGGCGACCAAGGCAAGAAAGACGCCGACGGGTACGTGTATATCACGGGCCGCATCAAGGAGCTCATCAACAAGGGAGGAGAGAAAATCAGCCCGATTGAGCTCGACAATGTGCTGGCAACCAACCCGAAGATTGCGGAGGCGGTGTCCTTTGCAATTCCGGACCCGGGTCACTACGGGGAAGATATTGGTGTCGCGGTCGTTCTGAAGGGAGACAGCTCTGAAGAAGAGCTGAAGACGTGGATGGCAGGGAAGGTTGCCAAATTCAAAGTTCCGAAGAAGGTGCGTCGATGTTTCGCAGTAATATGCGTTCAGTTGCTAATGGTGGCAGATCTGGATTCTGAGAGAGATCCCCAAGACGGCGACGGGCAAGATCCAGCGCCGCAAGGTCGCCGAGGAAATGCTCAAGAAGGAAGAGCGGCGGTCGAAGCTGTAATTTGCATATATCCGTGTCTGTACAGTGCTTGCAGCACACGCCTGTCTACATATGTGTATAGTACATCGTCTCACAGGCTGCTACAGCAACCAAGAAAACAAGGAAAAGGAAAAAAAGACTGCATATAAAATCGTGGAATACGTCCAGTATTTTCTTGATACAGAGAGTATACTCCGTACAGGCCTGTGTCACGTGACAATACAGACGGGAATTAGACATATTACGTAGTACGCCCAAGGAGTCGCATTAGGTGTCTTCCAGACTACTACTCAGTAGTACAAACCAGTCAACACAGCCTAATTCACACTCTCTCAATGCATATTTGAATTGCCCATGCCCTGTACACATGTACATACATACAGTACTTTTCCTCAACAAATGAATCTCACTCCTTTTACCGGACTGTCCCTCCTAGCGATCTATTGATGCCCGTGTACATTATTTTGGATATGTACATGTAATCCGTTCATTTCATTTCAAGTTATGGCCTAGAAGGACAGAGATTTTCCTTTGTGAAATAATATTTTATCCTGTCGTTTCTCTCTCTCTTTTTTTTTTAAGTGACTATTCATCGATATCCCTTGTTTGTTGATCTCGCCATGGCTTACTTTCGCTCTCGATCGAGACGGTCCCATCTTTTCAGGCTCTTTATTTTCTTTCTCTTTGCCATTGGTCTCGATCTGCTGCGGATACGGTACCATCTGGCAGTGTCGTTGTCACGAGGAGGCGAACCGCCCAAGGATAGAAGAACGGCATCACCATCATCCTCATCATCACCCACACGCAAAGAACGCATCTTCATAGCCAGCACGCATTGGAACTCGGAGCACGTGCTACGAAGCCACTGGAACGCGGCCGTCGTGGCGCTGGCAAGGGCACTAGGCCCAGAGAACGTCTACGTGTCCGTCTACGAGAGCGGCAGCTGGGACGACACCAAGGGCGCGCTCAGAGAACTGGATGCCGCCCTGAGCGAGTTGAACGTCCGTCGGACGATCGTCCTCAGCGACGTATCGCACGAGGACGAGATCTCACAGCCGCCGGCGCCGACAGGGTGGATTGACACGCCTCGGGGGCGGCGAGAGTTGCGGCGGATCCCGTTTTTGTCCAGGCAGCGCAATGCCAGTCTGCAGCCGCTGGTGGATCTCGATCGCGAGGGGGAGCAGTTTGACCGTATCTTGTTCTTGAATGATGTCGTTTTTAATGTGTGTCTAGTCGCCGAAGAAGTATTATTCACTATGTGTGGCTGCTAACATGTTCGTCAGACGGACGACTTTTTCACCCTGCTGGATACCAACCACGGCGAGTATGCTGCCGCCTGCTCGCTGGATTTTTCCAAGCCGCCGCGGTTCTACGACACGTTTGCGCTGCGCGATCTGGAAGGCCACGAGCCGCTGATGCAGACGTGGCCGTACTTCCGGTCGCGCGACTCGCGCTACTTTATCGAGCGGGGAGAGCCGGCTCCTGTGGCGAGTTGTTGGAATGGGATGGGTAGGTTCATACTGAAGTGAAAAAAATGGACATTTGCTGATGTATCAGTCATTATGGACGCGGCCTCCTTCTACGATACCGTCGCTCCGCTCCGTTTTCGCGGGATCGCAGACAGCCTGGCGGCAGCGCACCTCGAGGGCTCTGAATGCTGCCTCATCCACGCCGACAACCCTCTGTCGGCGAAGAAGGGTGTCTGGCTGAACCCGAACGTGCGGGTCGGGTACGACGGCAAGGCGTACGAGGCGGTTCACCCGCAGCAGCATGGCCAGAAAGGCACATGGCTGTCTACGTCGCAGGTGCTGTGGGGACTGTGGGAGAACCGACTGCGACGGTGGTTCACGACGGACGCGCTGAAGACGTGGATCGTGCGACGACGGCTGCGGAGGTGGGAGAAGCAAGACCCGAGCGAGCAGCGGGTAGAGAACGGCATGTTCTGCTTGATTAATGAGATGCAGGTTCTGGTGGCGAATGGATGGGCGCATGTATAGTCGTCACTATAGCATATATTTATCCAGTTGTATTATTACTACATTTGTGCCTAAGGTTAACTTGCACTGCATGGACGGTTTAAATTGGATAAGATTGGCTGTCTGTTGTACTAGCCTTGATATCAGATTTCATAAATGGATAGATAATACAGGTCAGTAATCTGACACCATAATCCGCTTATTCACTATTCACATATGTATACGTATGTATACACGTCAGACAATAGCTCAACCAGCGCATCACAAGAGTTTACCATCCATCCTTCCTTCCTTCTATCATCCTTCTTTACTTTACTTTACAGCGGCGACCTCACAGCGAATTTAAACTAGAAAAAATTTAGCCACCCACCCCACCTTCTTCTAGGTTATGTTCAAAACTCACCGGAATAATCTCCATCTTCTCCATATCCCACACCCCAGACTGCGCATAGATATCCTTACTGAGCACCTCGCGGACTTCTTCCGCGCTCTCGGCGACGGCGGTGACCATGCTGCCTCTGAACGAGGGCGTTTCGCCTTCGGCGGGGTGGGAGTTGAACATTGCGCCTGAAAAGAAACCGTCAGGTTGACTACCTTCTTTTGTTTTCATGGCTTGGGTGGGCATAGAGAGGGAGGGGTGTGAGTCGTGACATACCTCCCGAAGTCAAGAACCCGGACTCAACGAGGGGTTTGATGTTTGCGAGGTGTGTGCTGTATATATACGTAATCAGTAGAGCCCATAACATAGCATATGTAACTAGGTAGCTACCTAGCAAGAGAGCTGGTATATCTATGGTTCGGATATGTAGGATACTTACGGTCTAACCTCCAACCTCTTAGCCTGCATACCAGGCTTATCAGGGATAATGACGAGGAATTCCTTCTTTGCACTTCCTGCAGAGGACATGGCTCGTAGTTGCTGCTGCTGTTGCGTGGATCGAAGTTGAAGCTGACGAAAAGCTCGTCCTGTGCTGGGACTGGAACGAGGGATTCGAGAAGAAGAGAGGGAAAGAAGAGAACGAACTCCGCGGAGGGTAGCCAGGGTGACAAATAATATATTATATCTAGTTAGAACTGTATGTATCTACTGTACAGTAGTAGCAAATTATTATCGATCAATTGGATGACTAGGTACTTCCGACGGAAATCGTCGGACTTTATATACAATACTACAGCAGTAAGTTAAGGTAGATAACCGCACGCAAGCGGGGGGAATCGGGGGAAAGCCGATTTACGCCCTACGGAGTATTTATTACAATTACGAAATCGGCTAAGTTACGTTTCTAGGGGAATTCGGGAAAGGGCCGGACAGTCGGGGACGGGACAGTAATAGTAATAGTAATAGTGCGGGGTAATTCATTATATTATTGTCCCCGATTAACTATCAGTGATTATTGAAGATGTTGTATGTATTTATGTATCGACGAAGGAAAGGTCGAAGAATTCAAGAAAATAAAATAATAAAATAACTAAATAGAAAAAAAGGAACTCGACTCAACAAGATCCATCCATCCACATCAATCACATCAGATTCATTCCCGCGTACCCAGCAGCCTATTTATTCTGATCGATTGATTAATCTTGTCCAGAAAAAAATAAGGGAAAAAAAAGAGAGAGATGACCTCAGGGGGGAAGAAAGCCCTATCCGTGGGTACCTACCTAAAGTAATATGTATCGGATATATTTGGTATATCTATAATAGTGCCTCCTAGGCAGGTTTTTTTTTGCTAAGTAAATGAGATGTGAAGCGAGGACAGCGAATGAATTATTAAATTAATTGCTATGGTTTACTTGGTTAGGAGCAAGGTAATAATAATACTTATACTACAGCACGAGATGTAAACTAACTACATTGGTAAATAGCAGGCATATTTATACCCCTGCCCTTATATATATCTATCTATTTGTCTATACTAAGCGTGAACGTGATCATCATGGTATCTATCTACAACAGTATTGCCACCAGATATCCGCATCCATCAAGAAAAGTTCTCGACACGCAAATATAAAGCCTGCCTCCTGCCATCCCTCATGCTCATCTTCACCACTGACCGCCGCACCGCCGTCGACAGGCTGAGTGGTCCACACACCCCGACCGCGCTCTCCCCTTCCGCCTGAGACAGGGCGTCCCAGAAGGCAGCGTCAAAGACGGGTCGTCCTGGCTGGAAGTCGAACTGGACGGCGTTTTTCACCACCGCAGACTTCGTCTCGACCCCTTCGCAGCCTGCTTGGCTTCTATTGACTACGTCCTCACGCGTCACGTAGATCCGGGCAGAGAACTCAATCCCAGCCTGTGCCAGATCCGCCCCGGCCGACTGCAGCTAGATCCACGACAGCCACGACCGCTTCTGGATGATCCAGACAAACTGCACCGTGCGCAGCGGCAGTCGATGTCCAGCTGCAGCCCGCTGCGCCAAGTCCAGCAGCACCGACAGCGTAAAGGTCACGCCCGTGGCGCCAGAGATCAGGAAGACGGTGTCAAAGCAGGCAAAGTCCTTGTGCGAGGAGGAAGGGCCGTAGGGACCGCTGATCAGGGCGAGATAATACGTCGACTTGTCCTGCTCGTCCGTGCCAGAAGAACTGTGACTATTACTGGCCGCTCTGAAGACTCGCTTGGTGAACCCCTCATACGCGCGGAGGATAAAGACAAGGTCGCCATTGTGGGACTGCGGCGTGGACATGATCGTGGCTGGGTGATGGGTACCGAAACGGGGGATCGACAGCTGCGCGTGGGTGCCAGGACCCCAGGTCTTGATCTGACGACTCGAAACGCGAATCTTCGTGGCGCCTCCATCCAGCGCCTCTAGTCTCGCACGGCTGGGACGGACATTGTTGACCAGATAGTGGAGCGTCGAGACCAGTCGCTCGACAATATACAGCGAGACGGGGATGTAGATGTAGACCCGAGCGTATTACGCACTAGCCGGCACGTGCATCATGATGGCGATTATGAAACCAAAGAAGGTAAGGACATGCTGGGCGACAAAGAATTCGTAGCACCAGTGGCGCAGGGGCGCTAGCGTACTGAGATTCATCCAGAGCAGCAGCGCATAGGCAGCCATGCCTGGCCGAGGAGCCGGGTGCCTGTTCCATTAGAGGTGCATCACGCCGTACTTGTTCCAGCTGTAGTTGAAGAAGCCGAAATGGAACGTGGCGAGCAGCAGCAGACCCCGGGCGACCCAGCGGTGATACACATTCAGCCTCTCATACGACATGCCGGACAGGAGGCCCACGACGTTGTGTTTGCCGGCCAGCAGCACGATCAGGGGCACCTGGGCCACCGCAAGCCATCCAGCACGCACACCGACGGCGGTATACCACCAGGCACCAGGGACGTCGTTGTCATTGAACTGCGTACACAGAACAAAAACCCCGTACGCTACGATCACGAGGATCGTGCCCAAGGGGGGAATCTTGATCCAGGACGACCTCGTGTCGGGGGTGATTTGCAGGTAGGATATGACCCGCAGAACGCCCGTCAACGCAGCCAGGGCTCTCGTCACAGGGTTCTTTGGCTGTGCCGGGTGTGTACGGTTTGCACGGCTGGCTCGGAGTCTTCTCGCGTCAGCTAGTTGACAGGAAGATCTTGTGGTAAGTGCAAACCATACCTCGTCCACAATGTCACCGCCGAGAGGACATGGCAGATGGCCGCGACCCCCACAACGACGACGACTCCATACTAGAACTTCCTGGCCACGGCGTTGGCACTGATCTGCAGGTCGCGGTCTTCCATCAAGTTCTGCAGGAAGATCGATGCCTGCGTCTCGTTGGAGAAGTCGACACCGGCAGCAGTGAGCGGTGTCGACAGGTCGTTGTTCGTGCTCGCCATGTTTGTTTTCCCCTTTAATCAAGAAGAATCCTACTCGAATAGAATCCCCTCCCAGGGAGGGTTCCGCAGAGGCAGAGGACAGTCGAGTTAATAAAAAAAAGCAGAAATGACATTCATGGCGCGTACGGTCTGTATTGTTTTTATATCCAACATCGACTGTCGAAACATAACATATCGACCTGCCAGACGAGGAAAGGGTTCACAAAATCCCTGTCAAAGATTTCACACCCAGACCCACGTTTCACTCTGAAGAGAGAAACAGCATTCTTGAATTGACAGCCAGTAATACATCGATCATGCAGTCTGACGTGGTTCAGGGTTGCGACTGTCATTCGTTGGCATCGTCGATCTGCATGGGGGCTCGGGTGCAACCGTCCTGACCGATAATGGAAAGAATCTGCCCAGGGCCGCGTGGCAGGATCGGCTAAGCAACAGTTTTTTTTTGTACCGAGTACCGAGTTATATGTCGATGATGATCGCACAGACATTGTACTGTACGTCCTGGCCCACGCAGGGTCTTGTAGAAAAATTCGCCGATTGAACTCGACCGTTATTGGGTGGAGGACGGTGTAAGTGTGCAGTTAGCCAATAATAGCGAATTCAAGAGAATCAAGACCCTGCAGCGGCCCATGCCGATCAGTATAGTACGTACCTTAGTATATAGTAGGTCGGTCCGTAGATCATGACAGCGATTCTATAATTATACTATTATACTATTAACCGAAGCTTGAACAAAACAAAGAGATGCCGTCGGAGTCGTTGACTGCCTTAAAAGTCAGCACGGAGGAATAATAGAGAATCAATCGACCTACTCAGCTTCCCATCTAGACCACAGTCTACATGTGACTACGTACACCTTTGTCATTCCTCATGTCGTTGCTGTCGGCCCGGGCCTCCATGATCCTATATCAATTGGATCTAACGAAAAGTTCAGCCGTGTTGATATCGACTGGGTGATGTTGATTTGATTGTGATTGATTGCATGACCGCATGGCAGAAATATTATATACACAGCACAGATGGTGAGACTATCTTTACACAATGCCTTCCCTGCCCCTATCATCCATTACCTTCCCATGCATCCTCGATACTGTAGTTCGATCGATAAGATGTCGAGTGCTCGCCCACATGTGGTCTGCATCTGTGCCCTATCATATTCCAACTTAGATGTCCACGCAAAAGGAAAACGGAACCACTCGACCTGCCATCCTCACTCCTCCCACCCTCCCGAAACCCTCGAGGAAAGGAGCTCTCTTCCACGAACAGAATGAGGACTTCCAAGGATGAAGCACAGCAGAGAAGTAGCACAGCAAGACGCCAGGAAAGAAATCAAGAAAGAAAATAAAATAACCCTTCCCAACTGACACACCGGTTGACAAAGGTTCAGACCAGAGCAACGTCAACAGACAAAACAAATATCAGCGAAGATCATGTCTCCGACCTTTTCCAGGACAGACCGACTGATCCACCGCTGTCAAAACAAAAATAACAGGAGATCAAGAAAAGACAAACAAAGATGGTATGTTAGGGACAGACAGAAATGGAGGTGGGGGAAATAAAAAAGGGGGATAAAAAAAACTCGAATCTATACCATCACAACCGTACCACAGGAATGCCATTCCTTCCAGAGCGCCGAGGAAAGAAGACAGTGAAGCCCCTAGAACGCAACACGAAAGAGAAGAAAGTCTTTATTATGGAGTCATTAAGCCGCAGTCTTGAGAATCATTTGGTGGAAGGTGTCGCAAGACCAACGAGACAGATAAAGCACAGCTCATGCTGCACTCGTTGTCGAAGTCGACGGGATTCACCAGCATCACAAGACCCGAGAACTGCAATCAGCGGGCATCATGATTGGTGAAGAGATTTTGGGTTCCAAACCGGCAAGGAATAGAGCCCATCAGTAGGCCTTGCGACCCCCGAGATTGCCGGGTTTCTCTTGCGTGTCGATGTGCCAGACGACGTAGTTGGGCAGACCAATGACCTGGTAGCCCGCTCGCTTGGCCATCCTTGCGAATCCTTCCGTCTCAGCCTGGTTTTCGAAAGCATATGCCGGGAAGTTGATGCCTAAAACCTGGTGAGCAGAGTACGTAAAGATTCAGGTTACCAAAGCATGCATACCAGAACGGTGAACGTCCGCCTTGACAAGAATGTTAACACCACCAATTCCGTCCAGCTCAACCTCTTCATCCTTGTTCTTCCTCCAATCACCCAGCTTAACCAGGTAAGTACGGCCGGTGTCAAACTCCTTGTAGCCCTCAGCCAAGATCGTGTCTTCCGGGAGAGACTCGCGCAGTTTGCGTCCTTTGTCGGATTCAATCCACGAGTTGTAGTCGACTGGCAGAGAAGCGAGGTCAGCAATGGATTCGAGAATCAAAATCAAAACGAGCAAAAGGAAACACCTACATCGACCTTCAATGTCGCGACCGTTCTCGTAGCGATGGAACCAGATGTCTGCCAAAGCGATCAGCAATCCACCCTACCGGGCAACCCTGTTTGAGATAGGATACATACTGGGAACGAGAATATCCTTGTCGTGAGCGATGAAGTCCTCGATGATCTTGTTTGGGCTGTCGACGATATCGACATCTCTCCAGTAGACCCAGGAGTGTTCGGGCTTCAAGGCAGTGTAGAGAAGGTAGTTGCGAGCGCGGCCAATCGCCTTGCGTCGGGGCCCTTGGGCCTTGAAAGAGTGCTTGTCTTCGATGTCCATGTCGACCACAGGACCAAAGTCCTTCTGGACAATCATGGCGCTGCGGAAGGCGATCTTCTCTTCGACTTGCTCCTGGACACGCTTGAGCTCGGAAGTCAGGACAGCCAGGGTGTCATCGGAGCAGTCGCCGACCAGGAAGGCCAAGTCGATGAGGTCATGCGGATACGTCAGTTCGGAGAGAAGGTCGAAATATTTCGGGAGGAAAGGAGCGGCATCTCGCAGAGGGGTCAGGATCAGGATCCGTTCGCCGTTAGCCACGGCCTGGGGGGTCGACTTGATGGGATTCAGGTCGACCGACGTGATTGTGCTGGAATTCACTTCGTAGGGCTCATGGTTGTTGAAGATAACGGGCGTCTGCAGATGGGCGTTCCATTCCACCATCTCGTTGATAGACATTTCCATCGGGGACTTGGAAGAGCCATAGCAGTAGAAACTAGACAATCAAACTGTCAGTGATTTCGAGGGAAAAAAAATATTTTATTTTCTTTTCATTGAACATACTTCTGCATCTCAGCGGCGGACTTGCTGATGCCACGCCATAGGAGGATAATCAGGCCGGCGACTGCGACCGACACCAGGAAGCGCGGCCGGGTCAGCAAGACGACGACCGCTCGCCATGGTGGTAACCTTGCGCGAGCGGACTTCCACGTCACACCGCCCTTGGGGAGCAACATCCTCGAAGATCACGCAAGAGTGTGGGGATAGGAGACGCAAAGCGAGGAGAGAGCGAGAGGGAGGGTCGATAAAAGAGGCGGGCGAGTCGACAGGTGTTCGTTCCCCCTTTGCGGGTGCACGCAACCGCACCGGCGACCAGCAACCCTCCAGGCCAAGCGACGGACGAAGCTGCGACGGGGGAGTCGATAACGAAAGCGACGGGAGGTCGAAGGGCACACTGGGGTGGACGGTGGAGGGCTCACGGAGAGGCAAGGACCGTAGAGAAGGGGGAGAAGAGAGGCACGAGGAGAGCTTGCTTGGGTCGAAGGGCCGACCGCGTAGGCGTCGGTACGGAGCCTGGTCTGGGCAAGC